>NW_004797938.1:117016-184202 GCF_000002075.1 Aplysia californica | reverse complement strand
CACCTCTTGTGTTCGCATCTATTTGTCTTATGTTTTCTTTTTGCTTAACCCTTTTTGAGCCATACCGGCGTAAACTGGCCTTCCATTATGTTGCCATACCAGCTTTCTCGCTGTTGAGCTATACAGCTTCTTTTAGCGGCTGACCTATTCATGGGGCTAAAAGGGTTAATGATTGGTATTGTACTGTTGTGCTTCTCTTTACTCAAACGAACAAACAAACGTTTGTTGTCCGATCTTCCCCAGGAGCGGATCATCCCCCCAGACCCAATCACGCCCCAGGAGAAACAGCAGACGCTGCAGAGACTGAACGAGGTCATCCAGTACCGACTGGTGTCCAACGAGCTGCCCAAACAGATGAGGAGAATCAAGATTGGTGAGATCTCTTGTCATGTGGCTCGTTGGAATGTTCCTCTTGGGGTTTTGATTCAGATATGATATAGAGCGACTGAGGTAGTTAGGATGTAAATGGTGTGCTTTAATGAAGATCACTAAGAAAGTAGATCCATAGATCAAATTGTTTTTATGCTATTACCAAATGTGGACCTAAGTATGTTTGCCTACTGTCCTAAATTTCCCTTTGTTATGTAATCTTATGTTATAACGTTGGGTATCCCTTATTGGGTTTTGAAATAATGGGCGAGATTGCAATAGTGCATATGATTCTAAAGTTAAAATCAAAGAAAGACGAAAGACACCTATACTCTTTCCCACCATTTTCTCCAGTGAATATTCTTTGCAAAACCATGAGAGCTTTGCCTTCATTGAGGAAATATTGGTCAAATAGGATCAAATATCCTTCACTACCCTTTACTGAACTACTTTGAGCATATCAAATGTCATGAATCACTCCTGATACATATCCTGGAAGCACAGGTAAAGGCATGGGAGGAATGGATGCCCAACAAAAGATGGGAGCAAGACAATTAAGGGAGAAACAAAGAAGAAGAAAAACAATTGCAAGGGCCCAAGCTGTTTGCCTTCTAAGTTATCACTTCTATGTCATTGAGAACATGAAGCATTAAATTTTAACAGGAGAAAGTTATATGTTTTAGAGGCACTCTTGTCCTCTGGAAATAATACTGTATTGTTTATGTGTAGATTATATGCAAAATGTAGTTCTTAAACAATATCCTCTTATGTTTGACAGATCAGGGACGGGTGAAGTTCTATGTGGAACATGAATTTGAGGTATGTTTTTCCCCCCATTGTGAGCAGTTGGGCATTGAGACAGATATTGTCGTTTATTTTTTAATCACATTGTTTTTTAGAAATGTATAGGAGGTTTGTGAATATATGAACAAGCTGTTAATAAAAAAAAAGAGGAATCATTTAGGCTCTGAAGTTGGTCCAGATGAGGAAGAAAAAGGAGGGATTCTGTTCCATTTTATTTTCCAGAGAAAGGATAGTTCAGTCAAAATTGTCGAAGACGGCCATTGTCAAAGAGAAAAGTGATTGGTTGACGTTTGGGATAGTGTCATGATAATGTTTTTTTAAAAAACACGGGGGGGGGGGGGGGGGGGGGGGGGAGTTGTTGTCTGTCCAAGTTATTGTCTTGGATTTGTGGCCATTAGAGCGGGTTTGACAGTATTCATGAATGTGAACATAGCTGTTCTTAAAAATAAGGTTTGGTCGTTCATGCTAATAACCTTTGAAGCTGAAACGTAATTTTTAAACATTTCTTTCATTATGCTTTTAAAAATGACTTCAGGACCTACAGTAAGATAACATTACCTATTCCGTGTATAATTTTGTTTTTAAAAGAATGATTCGTTTGCATCTTTTAGGTGACCTTGACTTTGATGGGAGACAACCCAACAATCCCGTGGCGTTTGCTTGATGTCAATTTCCTTGTTGAGGATAATGAGACTGGCAGTGAGTGTCCTGTTGATGTTAGGTGGAAAATATTCGAGTCTGAGAGACTGTAAACAAAAGTATTTGATATATCATAGAACAATTGACCCATGAAAACGGAATTGTCTTTTCTGCCACTACCAATGAATCTGAGCATTGGCTCATAATTTGTAATTTTCACCTCTTTCTATTTTTTCTTTTTAATTTTAATGTCAGATTTATTGGTAACAATTTTTAAGTTCGGAGACAATTTTGCTTTCAGGTCAGCAATCGATGCTTACTTTCATTTCTTATGGTAGAGCAGTTCTGTCTATTGTATGGTGCAAAACTATACTTAGCTATAGACTGTTAATGTCTATAAAGATATACTGTGGTTGTATTTTACATGATAGATATGAATTGTTTTTGTATGCGTTTACCACACGATTAGACACAAATTCGTCTTTCTGTTGGCAAGGCATCAAATTCCAGGTTTTAATAGCATCAGAGGCAGGGATAAAGGAGGGTGACATAAATGATTCTCTACAACAGTCCATTTGTTATTGGAGGTCAAAGTGTTGTGTGGCACAGGTGTCTCATTGGTAGTAATCCAGTGCCAAAAATTTTCCTTATTGCAAAAAGAAAATAAATAACTTTAAAAAAATTTATATGATTCACTTTACACGAATGTTATTGCCTAAAGTGAAAGTGCAGCTAGACTGTTAGGATTCTGGGGCCTGCTAATTTAGATAATGTGCAAACCACCTTAGTTTAATGAACAAACTCAATCCAGGTTCTCATTAGTTTATCCAATGAATGGCCGGTTATGTTTTACAAGGTGTGAGTATAATAGATGTGATTTTTATTTTATAGTATAATTATATGTATAAAAGTTTGATTAATTTGTTACAAACATTTTTTGTTTTTGCTTTGCTCTTCAGATGGAAAATCATTGGTGCATTCAATGCAAGTAAGTACTTTGTGCTTTCATAATTCATCCACTTGGCTGTAAAAGAAATTAATTCAACGATAGCTCCAGAATTGTCTGAAGAAAGAACTTAATTGTCGTCATAGGAAATGTATCTATCTAGCTATCTTTGTATCTATCTCACACACACATTATGAAATGGGAACCGTTTTATAAATTGTTTTTGGCTGGGGTGCCTCTTTTCCTTCATCTATGACATTTGATAGAAAATGAGGTAGACAAAATAAATGTCAATAATTTCTATTGACAAAATGTATGCTATTTGATGAGAAGTAGAACAAAGTTCCCCTCTTTACACAATAGATGTCATTGATTTTTTTAGTACAAAATGTATACTATACTATTTGATAAGAAACTGGACATCATTTTCTTCTTTATGAAAAACAAATATAAATTATTTCTTACAAAATTTACACTATTTGATCGGAAATAGGACATTGTTGGCCCATTTTGCTGCCCCCCTTTACAAAAAGATAAATGTCGATGATTTCTCGTTGCCCAGGTCCACTACATCCATGAGCTGGCCCAGTCCAGGCTTCTCCACGTTGACCACCCCCTGCATGACCTGTACAAGTTTTTACGTATCCTTTGCTCACATTGATCTACTTTTTATATGTACACATGTGTTTTTATTGATGTGTATGTCTGTGGGTTTGTTTTTTTAATGTGTGTGATGTGTATGTCTGTGTTTATATTTCTGCTCCTTGGACATAATAGTAAAGGGTATGATTTTTTTTTTTTTAGCGTGTTATGTGTTTGTGGGTTGTTGGTTTTTTTCTGAAACACATCAGGTATTTAATGCATGTTTGATTTTATCAAAGCTTTGGATATAACAGACAAACCATTTAAAGCTCTATATGCATACCTTTTGTGTGTGTCTGTGTGTGTGTGTGTTGAACGTATGATGGACTTGCCAGTTTTTCATATTTGTGTTTTTGGTCTCTATAGGTGAGCTTGATATGTGTGTGGCACTTACAGCTTCTGACTTAAAGTGGAGACCTTATATTCTTTTATATCATTCTTTGACCTAGTTGTGGATGGGTTTGTTTGTTGTTGGGTTTTTTTAGGGAATCAAACTCGAACAAAAGACTATAGAGATATGTTTTCCTCAACTTGTCGTCAGATTCTTTTTGCCAGTCCTTGCAGCTAGAGGTTCTCCACTCTCAGGTGAGGAAATGTTGGATGTGTTGTTTCTGAAGGAATAAATCTTTTTTTGTGTGTGTGTGTGTGTATGTGTCGTTGTTCTCAGGCCTAAAGGTTGAATAGGGTCGGATATGTGAGTGGTTGGCGGGTGCTCTGGTGTGGTCTGATCCTTGTTTCCTGTCTCTATCAAACATTTATCATCCTTATATCTCCTCCTTTTCTTCTTTGTAGATTTCTTTTTAGTAGTACCTCTAATCCTAGGGATTTTAATGACATAATTGTTTTGCAAGTGCCATAAAACCCTTACTGAAACCTTTTTTTAAAAAAAAGATTCTGTAACAAGAAAAAAATGTAATTTATTGGGGGGTTTTTTGTGTGTTTGTTCACAGGCTCAGAGGTTGATGAGTGACCGCTTGAGGGACAGCATTCGCATCGAGGAGTACTCACTCAGCAAGTCTCTGTCCATCTCCTACTGGAGGTAATGGCTTGGTCATCCCTTGGCTGTTCTCGACATTATTGGAACAGGCAGTGCTAATTATTGTGTGATAATGCTTTACTTCAAAGTCCATTCCTATCCCTACTTCATGTGATTGGTTGGCGGGTGCTCTGGTGTGGTTTGCTCCTTCTTTCCTATCTCACATCTATTGTCCTTATCTCTCCTTCTTTTCTTTAAATGTTACTCTGTAGTATTACCTCTAATCTCAGTAGGAAGTTTAGCAGAAGAAAAGAACAAATTGTACAAATTAATGTCAGCCACTTGTATATAATCAATGATAGTACATAACAAGATGGGCCACTTCTCTCTTTGAGCCAATTAAAAAAGTGTCCTCAAAATTTGGTGGCGCCCTCTTCACAAAAGCGCACTCTTTGCGAACAGAGTTACCCTACTTGAGTTTTTAAAAATTAAAGTGAAACTAGCATGTTTTGGGATAAATTTCGGAAGAATGCTTTTTTAAAATGGTTACGCTGACAAAAAACCTCTTCCGGAGGAAAGAGTGATGGTTTTCTTCGTTTAATTTGACTTTAGAATGAAAGGCGAGAGGTCATTAAAATTTAAAAAACCTAAAACTACGCTCTGAACGTACCCGAACTGCTGATGAACAGCAGTCGATCTGCGCACGCAAGGAGGTGCTATTCCTATTCTTCTTCTGGAAAAATGAAAGAGAGCTTCAAAACAGACTGCAACGCCATCTGAAGCAAAGAGCATACTTCCTGCGGACACTTTTTTGGCTGAGTGGCCCATCTTGTTATTTACTTTCTTTGATATAATGTATTTTACATTAATTTTAACAAAGCGGCTTTGTAAACATCTGCTCTTAGTACCATACTAACTGTATCTTTCTTTTTGTCATTTGCATTGACTTTTGTATTTTGGTGACTGTTTCAGAGACCAGCTGAAGAAAGATAAACATCAAGATGTTTATACAAGTATGTTGTTCTCCTTTATATTGTTCTGTCTTTCTTTTTTGTTTTTTTTGGTGTGTGTGATTAAAAATATTTTGGGGGGAGAGCTGAATGTGAACTACAATTATTGTTTTTCTCAAAGCCTGTTATTTCATTCTTTTAGCTGCTGGGTTGAAAAATATTCTGCATCTATGTTGTTTGTGGTACAAATTAGGAATTTAATGGATTTTAATTAAGAAGTTCTTTTACAGTATTTCTTTTATACTGTAGAATAATAAGTTGATATCATTGACTAGGAGTTTGTTCAAAGTTCACAGAGTGGGTGGTTTGAGGATAACTGTGGCAGGCCTTTGATTTTACTGACCTTCTGTTACACCTAGCAATCTTACTCTTTCCCAGTGCCATATAATTTTTATCACTTTAATGAGTTTATCTTTAACTCTGGTGAGTGCTTGGAGTGTACCACTGAAAGATCCCACTTCTTTCCTTTCCCTCTTGTATTTCCATCTGTCTTACATTTGTGCAGCCGGTAGTCAAGTAGTTAGGCTACCTGGCCTGCTGTAATTGTAAGATTGCATGTGCAGGGTATTGAGGCTCAGCACGATCCAACTTTGTGTCCTTTTGAAACGCCCTTTACAGGAATTTTTCCATTTGGCTTGGCCCTATTAGAGACGGATTTTAATTTGGGAGCTCTCACCTCTTAGATAACTTTATAGCATTGCTAGGGATGTTAGCCCGATACCATTTATTTGTATTGTCTTTTTTCCTCTACTAAATAACTTGTGTCAGTGTGCTTTTCTCTACTCAAACAAACTCTTTAACAGAGTTCAATTCAAAATTCCCCTAGGTTAATATTGTCTTTCCTTGTGTGTGTGTGTGTGTTTCCAGTCCACAAGCTGAGTGTTCACGTGTGCGAGGAGGACGAGGGGAAACCGCTACAGATTTCCCACCAGCCGCCCATGTCTCCCCTGGAGAGCCGAAAAGTTGGGCTGGCCATCAAGGTAGGAAGGACAATCGTTTATGAGGCTCGCTGACAAAATTAGTCACTTCTCTCGCAATCCTCGAATTGAGGTATCCACAGAAAATCAACACTGGGGCCAAATTTTATTTTCAATTAATACTATTAGCTTCAGGTATACCATGTCTCTTATTATTTAATTTCATAATTATGTATTTGGGAGGCATCGTGGTGAAATCAGGCGCTCGTCAAGATAATGAAATCAGAGAAATCAGCATTTTTTGGCCAGTTTGGAAATTTTTTCGAAATTTTGGTTTTTGGCTGAACTGTCCATTCAAAAACAGTTCTATGCGTAGATTTTATGGCAAAATGTTGAATAAAGGCACAAAAAATGTAAATATGCAGTTTCCAAAGACTCTTAAGCTATGGAAGTCGACAAACTTTGGCGTCCATTTTCTTGCTAATTTTACTTCTTAAACCAGGTGACCCAACCTTCACTCGCAAATATCTCAACTTCTATTCAAGATTGATGGGTATTTTTTTCAATAGCAGCAAGACAAATGAGCAAGCTTTTCGATGATACCAATAAATCTACATGCCCAAAAATTTACGAGCACCTGATTCCACGGCGTTGCGACATATTTTACAGACTCCATCTCTAAATTTAATGTCTATTTCCATAGGGCTAAAATCCAAGAAGTTACTCATTTTGTCAACACGCCTGACATTTCTCTTTTCTTTTTTTTTTTGTTTGTTTCCTTCTTCTTTTTCTCATTCATCTTTTAAATAGACATCCCAACCTATAGTGCGAAGATATGTTTAAACAATAGATAAATGGTGTCTTCATGAATAAATTATAGTATATTTTCAGTTCCAACCTTTCATAGGGTTGGGTTTTTTTCATAAATTCCTGAAGCACAATTTTATCTTTTCTTTCGTTTGAAAATATAATACAAATATTATTATGTTCTCTCAGTATCCATTATGTTCTCTTAGTATCGTTTATTCATGCTGTTCTGTTCTGTAACAGTTTATGACTGTGTGATATCATCAATGTGTACGAGGGTGTATGGTTAAGTTTTGTGGGATTGTCTTTACTCAAGGATGTACTGGAGAGAGAGAGAGAGAGAGGGAGTGAGGAAGAGAGAGAGAGAGAAAGAGGATTACTATAGGAGCTGTGGGCTGCATATGTTCTTTGTATTATTGTACAGCGCACTGAGCACTTCTTTGTGGAAATGCGCTATATAAATGCAATTTATTATTATTATTTATTCTAAATGAATTGACCCTTTGTTCTTCAGAGTGACCACTTGTCCATAGAGAAACTGCTGATGCAGACGATTGAAGTGAGGACTCATTCTAAGCTGAAGGTAAAGGATTTTTGTGTGGATCTTACAGTTGTTTAGGCTGACGTGTGTCTTAGAATAGATCACTCACTTGGATGTCATCACTAAAGGTTAATATTTATAGTTGAAATTGAGTTGTGTTCCTCCCCCCCCCCTGTTGTTTTTTTTGGCGGGGGGAGGGGGGGGGAGAGACACATTGAACATGTATGAGGCTCTGTTGATTTTAGAGAGAAGATTTCAAAGAGATGGTTACTTGTCTTGTCTTATGTTTTCCTTTTAAAATATCCTGAATTACAGATATGTTTACTAGCGTATATGTTGTTATGTTTGGGCGCCTAGCAGAAGACATGCTACGTTTCTGCATTGGGAAATTATGGAGAGCTCTGACTGTTTGCTGGGCTGTCATATCCTACCACAATGAGTCTTTTGATAGGCAGGGTTGATGAAGCCTTCCTCCTAAATGATATAATTCTGTCGGTACGAAATAAGTCATTTACAGTCAGTCACAATATGTCAGACAAATGAACAGGTTGATGTTGATGCTTTTTGTTTGTTTTTATCACTCAGGAATTGGCAAGAGAGATACAGAAGATGGTAGATGGAAAATGTAAGTGGTTTGTGTTTTGATTCCTTAATGCAGGGCACCATAGTTATTGAAATTGTGTCACTTTGGCCCAAACTTCAAGTCCGTCCCAATAGATGTTTATTAGATTAGTATAACAGTTAAAGAAACTTTGTAGGAATTGTTTTGTTTGTGAATTTGTTAGTTCACTTGGTCTGAAAGAGATTCAAGATTCATTTTTTGTTTGTAGAATATTATTTTATCTCACTAGCTCTTCCAGGCAGTCTTGCCTAAATCTTGGATGAGTGGGTGATTGTGTAATGTGGAAAGAAATAAAGAAATAATTCTTTTGTATCTGTTGTGGTGAATAGTATGCCCTTTGAAACGGATAAATTAAAGAAGTAATGCATACGTTTCAGAGTCTATTTTGAACAGATTGATTGGAGTTTCATGCTCCCCTCAAATAACCTTGAATCTATATAAAGCCTTTTCTGGGATTCTAACCTGTATTGTTTTATTGTATTTTCATATTATTTTATTTCTTCTGGAGTTGTTGTTTTTTGCCTGGTAAGTGGTTTAGTTTGGTTTCTGACCTGTGTTTGTTTGTCACATGTACATAGGTGATGTGTGTGACATGCCCGTGGCCCTCCACGTGTCTGTGCTAAGTCCCTGCATGTCTGCCGAGGTCCTGAGGATCTCCATCGATGTACAGACCGGCTCCTACATGGCCTCTGTGCCCTGCTGTGGTGAGTTTTTGCTCTAGTGGTTCCGTGAAAACGTTGTGAGATATATTACAGAATGGATATTATTGTGGGTTGTTGGTGGGTGCTTTAGTGTGGTTTGCTCCTTCTTTCCTATCAAACGTCAGTCGTCCTTATCTCTCCTCCTTTTTTGTGTTTGTTCAAGTTACTCTCTTGTAACGCCTCTAATCTTCGGCACTTATGTGATCTTATTGTGTCGCAAGTGTAAAACTCCTCACTATAACTATCTAAACTAAAGTTAAAAGATGTGAAGGTGAAGGGGAAAGCTGGGTTAATGACTTGATTATAGTGTTCTTACAACTCAGCTTCAGGTTGATTATGCTTTTTTTGTCAGCTTGATTATGCCGGTGGTTAGAGGACGATATTGGTTACATTGGTAGATCTTACTTCTTTACTTTTTCTTGTTTTTGGTTTCGGTCTGTCTGTCTTGCCCTTTTCCATGTTTTAAATTATTGTGTCAGTGAGTTTTACTTTTCTCATACAAGCCAAAGCACAGTGAATGGTTCAGTGGAATCACAAAGCCAAAGTAGAATATATCTTCACGTATAGGACAAGATGGATTAGATACAGGTAGACTTGCATAATACAGAGATTTTAATTGTCTCAACTGATATTTACGAGTGTTTTGTTTCCATTCAATGTTCGGTGACAACTTGTGTTTTCAGACCGTTCCGCGGTTCAGGGCATTGAGGAATGTCTGAATGGGGAGCACCGAGGACTGGAGAAACTTTTGATGAAACTCAAGTAAGTTGTTAGCAGTACAAGTTCTTTATGTACACTATTTCCATTGACAGTGAAGAAGGCGCTAAGATATGACGATATGGAATAAATGGGATATAATCGCATAATTTTGAAAAGGGAACAAAAATATGTTTTAGGTGTGTTTTTGTCTATTGCTACTAAATCTTGTCTTTCAATGTCAGAGCTTTTGAGGGGGGGGGGGGGGGGGGAGGTGGTTGAGATACATTGTCTCGCAGTATAATTAAGCAGCTGTATTGAATTCTAGCAACTTGATTGGGATTTTTTTTAGGGTACGCTGATATTATGGTAAATTGATTTTGTTATTTTTAAAAGCACACTCTTACCAAGTCACAGCTTTTTACTCCAACCAATGCTACTCTTTTCGTAAAAACAAAATTGGGGAGACTTTTGTAGAAGGAAATAACGTGTACAGATTCTGATAAATAAAAGTTTATTTGAGAAACTTGAATAGTCTGCGGTCTACTGGTCCTACAACCGCACAAACGAGCCACGTCCCGGTGTGATCCACAGAGTGCATCTGGTCCTGCTCCGCTGCGAGAAGTGCGTCCAGCTGATGGTGGCCAGCTGCCGGCCCTCCCTGCCCCTCATCAACGTCTCGGAGCATGCCCTGGCCAAGCTGGCAAGCACCCGGCTCTACGTCAAGGTGCCCAAGCAGTACGGCATCTACGTGGTACGTCGCTGTTTGGATTTATACAACGGAGTCCGCTTAAATCGAACAAAATCTGCGCAACCGCAGGGTTTTCCCTTTGTTTAGCCTGGTTTTCGGTTTTGAGAGTTTGCTTGAATAGAAGAAAAAAGTATCGGGGGTTTTATTTTATTTTGGTTTACCCACATACATACACACTCGCATGCACATACACTCACCATGCACTGACTGTAAGGATTCTCTCTCTAGGTGGTGGAGGTACGTAAGAGCAAGATGCATGAGACGGAGGTGAACTACTACATGTATACACACACATACTCCCCCCCCCCCCACACACACACACACACACACACACACACCATCTGACCATTATGATTCTCTGTCTCTCTCCCCAGGTTATGGAAATACGGGAGGGTGAGATGCGTAAGGTGGAGGTGAACACACCCACACACACACACATACACACTTGTTACTCTCTCTCTCTCTCCCCAGGTTGTGGAAGTGCGGGAGGGAGAGATGTGTAAGGTGGAGGTGAACTACTACATGCACACACACACACACACACACACACACACACACACACACAAATACACACACACACACACACACACACACTGACCATTATGATTCTCTGTCTCTCTCCCCAGGTTATGGAAATACGGGAGGGAGAGATGCGTAAGGTGGAGGTGAACTACTACATGCACATACACACACACACGCACACACACTGACCGTTATGATTGTCTCTCCCCAGGTTGTGGAGGTGCGGGAAGGGGAGATGCGTAAGGTGGAGGTGAACTACTACATGCACATACACACACATACACACACACACACACACACACACTGACCATTATGATTGTCTCTCCCCAGGTTGTGGAGGTGCGGGAGGGGGAGATGCGTAAAGTGGAGGTGAACTACTACATGTTGGAGACCACTATGTGCACGGCGGACGGGGCGGAGGATGAGATCGGGGAGGATAACCTGGTCAAAGCCTTCATGAAGGCCGGTCAGCTGACGCCCATCGACACCTACTCCATGGTCCACGGAGAGTTCTGCAAGATTTTTGGTGAGTGGCGGAGTAGATTTGTTTGGGGGGGGGGTTGTTTTTTTGTTGTTTTCTCGCTATTTTATGTTTTATTGCTTCTGTATGTTGCTGTCTCGACCTGTGCTCTCTTAATGAGTAGCGGAGTAAATAAAAATTTGTTTTGTCCCTGTTTTGTTGTCCTTGGCTCTTTATTTCTGTTTTGTTGCCTAAGTCGGTCGCTGTCTCCACTTCTGCTCTCTTGGTGATTGATGGGGTAGATCAATTTTTGTCTCTCTTATTGTCGTTGGCTCTGGGTTTTTTTGGGGTTTTTTGTTTCGTTGCCTCTGTCGCACTTTGTCTCTGCCACTGCTCTCTTGGCATTCTTCTTTCTCTCAATCTCTCTTCCTCTCTTTTTCTGTTTTTGTTATTTAAAAATGTCAGTAATGATGCAAAACTCTAACTCAGTTCATGGACCAACTCATTGATATTTCTTTCCAGATGGAATACCTCTGACGATGGACAGCTTGACTAGGAAGAGAAAGGTATGGACTTCTGTGACATCCCCTCTGTAAAAATTGAACATGAGTCTGGGTTCTGTCGGTCGGGGATCAAGTTTTTTTTTATTACAGATCATTATGTGGAATTGATTATCTGATTAATGAGTTAGATTTAGCCTGTGCCGAAGAGAAGGAATAAAAGAATGTATGTTTGTTCTGTTGTTCATACATTTCTTTTTCTTTCTCTCTCTCTCTCTCTCCCTCTCTCTCTGTTAAATTCCTTCTCTCTCAGTTGTGCACCCCTGTAAGGTTTCTCTGTTGACATCCACCCCTTGGCCCTCATATGACCTTATGCAGTTGCAAACACTGTAAAACCTCTACTAAAAAAAACAGTCTCAGTTGCGCTTTCACAAAATATTTCTTATGATAACAGTTAGTTGTGAAAGCAAGATCCTCTTTCTTGTTTGATCAGATGGTGCTTGTAAGTGGAAAGTCCTAATAGAAGGCCGGTTTAACGCACAACCCACCTCAAAAATGATCTGACTTGTGTGGATGGGAGAGTAAAACACATACAATTACATTTACGTATGGATATGCATACACATACTCCTTCCTTCACATAAGCACACACATACACATACAGGTATGCACACACATACTCATTCCTCACACAAGCACACTCATACATACTCAAAACTTTGCGTTTGTGTGTTTCTCGTGCTGGTGGTTGGAGGGTGCCACTTGTAGACCCTACTTCTTTACTTTCCCTTTGTTTGTGTCTGTCTGTCTGTCTTACTTTTTTGCCCAGCATTAATTGAAAATTATTATGTCGATATGGTTCACTTTACTCAAACAAACAAAACATCAAGTTCCCTGTTGTTCCCCCTCACCAGATCTACTTGGGGGAATGCGAGGAGGAGCCAGACCCCAAAAGGGTCAAGGGGTCGCCGTACTTTGTCAACGAGCTGGCTTACCTGTTGGCCAGGTGTGAGGAGAAGTTGCCATTTGTCTTCCTGGGGGAAGAGGTATGTCATAGCCAACAATTTTTGTAGCGAAATCTTTTGTTATGATTCTTCTCTTGAAAGCCTACCAAAATTGCGGCTGTTTAGAGACTGGTATTCCATGTAAGGACTTCTTTTTTGACATCCACCCCTTGGCGCTCATATGACCTTATGCAGTTGTGAGCGACGTAAAACCCTCTACTAAAACTAAACTGAAAGAGACTGGTATTGAACTCAAGGTGAAGGAGGATTAAATGACAAGAGGGCCTGTATGCAACATTTGAAGCTGCAAAAGATGATGTAATGACGCAGTACCTCATTTGTTTTGATTTACTCTCAGCAACAGGCATTTATTGGCACCCATTTGCCTAATTGAGCATATTATTATGCTCCACGTTTTCTTGTTATGAAAATGTACAGCAGTACGGCATGAATATCAACATCTATTGTTGCAAAATGGTGCCAACCTTTCTTTGTGGCTAATTTGTGTGAGTATATTGTCAAATGCTTCAAATGAGATACGAGTAATAACTTCTAAATATATTTTATGTACAAGTTGTTGAATATAATATGTCAGGTGAAAATAATTGTTAATTTTTTTTTTTTTTACAAGTGATGTGTATACAACACCAAGGCTCTGCTTTGAATGAAATTCGCACTAACATATTTGCGACACAACAAAATGTGACACACTTCTGTTTCTTGTGTTTTCCAGCTGTCGAAGCACGGCGTCAGCCATGACGGTGGCATGCTGGACGGCACCGGCACCAGTTTCTCCATGAGCATTCTCTAGTAAGTTTTCTTTTCTGCTACAGTACTATTGTGTGTGTGGATGAAAATTCCCCAAAAAAATTTGGGATTTTGGGTTTGTTTTTTGTTTTTGTATTTATGATTATAATCTTTGCTGTGAAGAAAGTCCCACTGTTTTGTTATCTTTTATTATCTGATTTTACGTAACATGTTGTCCCCTCTTTGTTTTTGTCTTTTCAGGAGGGACAAGTCTTTAACATAATGAGTGGGTGCAAAGATTATTCTAAAAGATTGTTTAGTCAATTAAAAGATTGTTTAGTCAATTGAGACAAGGCACAAAACTTTCTTCAATATCGATGAGAAGTAAGCATCTATATTTTTGCAGGCAGTTTGAAAAGAATTGAACCACAATGTTATTCCGTCTTAACTTTGGTTACCCCTCCCAAAAGTCTTGCTAAGGCCAATGGTTGGAGAGCACCAGTAAAAGGTCTACTTCTTTACTTTCCCTCTTTTTTTTCTGTCCACATGTCTTGCTTTTTTCCCCAGCACAAAATCACCTCCATTATGTCGATGTGCTTCTTCTTACTCAGACAGTGGGTGGTTGGTGGGTGCTCTGGTGTGGTTTACTCCTTCTTTCCTATCAAAGACCTATTGCCCTGATCTCTCCTCCTTCTTTTTTATATTTGTTACTCTCTTGTAACACATCTAATCTTCGGAACTTATATGACTGTATTGTGTTGCAAGTGCTGTAAAACTCTTCTCTTACTAAAACTTACTCAGACACTTGCTCAAGAGAGATGCATTCTGTTGTTTTCAGTTTCCCAGAGATCTTGGGCTTGCCTGAAGATGTCAACGACGGACTACGCAAGCAGTTGCTGCAGTGTCGGTTCAGGGTCCACAGTCGCCAGCCTCGTCTCTGGGTGGTTGAGGTTTGTTTCCTGGACTATGTGTAATGTCGTAATTGTTTTTATGTTATGATTTCTAGGTATTTGATCTATGTCAGATGAGCACAAAACGATAACAAACATTCAGCCATATTGGTTTCATAGGAAAGGTTGTGTTTGAGTTTCCTGCCTACTTTCTTGAAGTGGTGTAACTTCTTGCAATAATTGCATGTTTGATTTCGAGCAGGGCATTGAAGAAAAGGGGGTGGGGAACCTCCACAATTGGTACAAAATTTCTTTGGCTGAATCTTTGAACTGAACCCGTACTTGAGTTTATGTTTTGCTGATGGGTTGTAGACTTTTGATGACAGACCGGTGAAAGTGTAAGATTGTAATCTCAACAGTAATGCTCTAATTTGACACCCCTGATTCATAGATGCAATGAAAGAATAAGCTTAAAGATATGTTTCTTTGACCATGTCAAAGGACTCTCCAGTGGTTGAGTGTGTGGTTTCCTTGCCCAGGCTAAAAACCAATGTTTAGTAATATTGATCTTCTTCTTCTTTGGGTTCCCTTGCAAGATGGTGGGGGGTGGGGGCGGGGGAGTTGATTGCTAATTTTCAACCTGCTGTACAACTGATTTTGACCTATGTGATTGTTTTAGATAAATATTAACAATTTGGCTGGAGGTGTGTGGTCTTTGAGGTGTGACCTTTTGTTCAAAAAGAGTCCTGCACTGTGGTGTCATATAATTGTACAACAACGAAAGGAAGAATAGGTTGAGATGAGGATATTGTTCAAAATGTTCACTGTTCTGCTATTCCTTTGTCATTGTGGGCATGTAAAGAAAATGTTCTTGGCGCTCATATGACCTTATGCAGTTGCGAGCGCCGTAATACCTCTACTAAAACAAACAAAAAGAAAATGTTCAATGTTCACACATGCGTTAAAAACAAGCACAGGTTGAAAAAATTGTTCACACATTATCACCAAAGGATTGTACTGGGGTTTTTGGGCTGTTGTTGTTTTTTACTTTTGCTGATATAATATTGTTGGAGAAGTCGCATGTTATGTAGCAGCCGTTAAGCTTATGTTCTTTTTATCTGTTTTTGTAAAATGTTCACAAGTATTTAAGTCCACATGCTGAAGTACATCCAAGAATGAGCTCAGAAACTGAGATTTTGATTCTGTTCATTCCACAGTTTGTGTTCAACAAATCTCCTGTGCCCAGTATACATATCAAAGAAAAAGGTAAAGTCATGTTAAATTTACTGTTTGTACTAACTTGAGGTTCTCTTCTTCTCCCCCCACCCCCTCCCATCTGTTTGCTGGGATATTATACCTAACTTAGCCTTGGTTGGCCCTGGCAGGCAATGTCAAGGAAACCGACCTCTTAAATGGTCTGAATTGTGCTGATGAAGGCAGGCGTAGAACATTTTAACTATTACAGTTTACTATAGTGTGTCTCGTAAATGATGTAAATTGTGTCGATGTGGGCCTAAAACACTTTTTGACTAACAATTGACAGGCCCCAGCCAGAGGATCTGTCTCTCCCTGGACATGAACGGCGACAACGTCCAGAAGACAGTGACCGACCTGCTGGACGAGTGGACGTCCATAGCCTACCTCTACGGCTGCGTCATGAGATTTGCCGACAGCTACAATGGTAAATAGAAAGGTTTTTTTGTTGGGTTTTTTTTTCTCTGCCAGCACGGCATCTCTTCTTTGTTTTCATCCTGAGATTTGTTTGCATTGTTTTTATCTCGAGATATGCTGGCAGGTACGACCAGAGCTGTTAAAGTACTTTTAAAAAGGTACTTAAGTACAATCTAAAATATGTACTTAAGTACAGTAAAAGTACTTTCCTGTAAAATGTACTTGAGTACACGTACTTTTAAAAAAATTACTTATGAGTACATTTGGAGTACTTTTGCTAATATGCTAAAGCACTTCAATACTAATGCAAAACTTCATATTGAATAACAATTAACATTTTTAGTATAATTGACAAATTCGGCCATTTATTACTAATAATGTAAACAGTATACAAAGCATTTGAATATACGCACTGAACGTAGGTGGAAATTGTCCGTGAAATTGAAAAAAAAACCCAGCAAACAAACAGACGCAACTAGTGAGTAAGTGATATTATGAATAGAATTTGTTTGAGCAAGACAATATGATCAAATGTAAGTCAGTCCTAGAGGTCGGAAAGTAGGAAAAGTATCAAAATTGGAAAATATAGAGACAAAGTTGATCTAAGAAAATAAAAAATTTATGAAAATGGCCAGCAAAAAAAGTGCTTTGAATTCTTCTTTAACAAATCCTCAAGGAATCAAGGTAGCCTTAAGCACAAACCACAAAAAAAGGAAAAAAGAAATTTAGGTAGCCTAAAAAATGTTAGATGGATATACATTGAGAACTCAGTTTCAGTTTCAATTGATTATAATAGTGGTAAGACAGAGTTTGGTCACACTGTGTAGTCCACGGCAAATCAAAATAGGACTACATGTAATTTCCTAGAGTCTAGTAAGTGTAGTGTAACCAAAGATTCTCTACTACAGTAGTCTCCACCTAAGCTCCCAGCGCTCGGGAGCAAGGGAAATATGGGATCTTAGCCCGACGAAGCTAAGGAAGAATCTACAGTGGCCCAAGAACTGGCGTGACCCCTGGGTAGGTTTATGACATATAGCGAGCAAAGAGTGGTCATCCTTGATGACCAATCACAGTAGCATGGTGGCATGAGGCAAGCCATAATATTATACCGTACACTCATTAGCATATCGTCTCGAGATCTTTATCTACGTTTATCCAGTTGCCCCTCCCCTTTACCTGTCCAAAAATTGTAGCCTTCCATCTCTGATTGAGTCCCCACGCCTTTGTCGTTACGTACCATTACGCTGTGACCACACCAATTAAAATTCAGGCTGTCTCGCTATTTCGGGAATAGAGAAAAACTGCCTTCAACTTCAATGGTCAGGGAAGAGTTCACAGTTCGATGTGATCCTGCCTGGAGCGAACTTGTAGGCCCAACCCACCCAGCGAGGGATGAAAGTTCAGGTGGCGAGCTCAGATGCGAGTGCGATGTTTGGGGAAAAGAAACGCCCATCTGTCTGTTCACACCTCGGTGTGATCCCGTCTGGGGATCATTGTACCGTTTCATGGAGTTTTACTGCGCATGTGATCACTTTCACAAGAGCTGATCTTTGACGCGACGGGCAGTTTTTTAATCTCAACTTTTAACTCTTGGTTGATCGGCTGTGCCCGCCCGGGTGTTTGTTCCGTAAATTATGATCGGAAATGTCGGCACTTATTCTTTCATTAAGCTTCAAAAGTACTCAAAAGTACTTTTATAAAAAGTATCGGAGTACAGTAAAAGTACTGGTTCTCAAAATGTACCGGAGTACAGTAAAAGTACCGAAAATTGTAACGTAAGTACAAGTACCGGAGTACTTGTACTCCGTTACATCCAGCTCTGGGTACGACAAACGCTTAATAATCTTTTTTTGGTGAAAGTGAAGTATTGACTTCCTGTATGGGTTTTTTTTATGTGCTTGTTTTTCACAAGAAAACTAGTGGCTTTTTAAAATATATAAAGACTGTTTTGTTACAAATTGTTGTAGGATTTGACTTGGGTTGGTTTTTTAAAATATTGTGGCAAGGTGTTCAACAGTAGTAAGCCCAGAAAACTTTTTATTTTTTTTTGAGACATAAATACTGTTTGATTCTTTTAAAGATTGGACCACATTACGATAATGCATCTTTTCCTGCTTTTTAAAAGATTTAGAATTGGAATTTTGACCAAATATATCATGATTGAGGACATAATTATAACTGCTACCACAGATTAAGAAATACAATTCTTTACAAATTTCATCTTTTTGGGCTTACTACTTCTGAACAGCTACCTGACAATTTGTTCTTTTTTTTCTTTCTCTCTCTGACAGATGCTCGCACAGGCTTGTCCACAATGATTGAGATCCAGTCGTACAACTACCGGAAACTGACCATGGCGTACGGACCCAACATGTGCAGCCTGGTAGGAACATAACGCTGTGCTGTGGCTGTGTGCTGAGGCAGCTTGCGATGCTCGTATTGCTGTTGTGTTGCATTTTTTATAAGGGGGTGGGGGGGAGGGTGTTTTTTGTGGGTTTTTAAAGTGTCCGAGCAGAGAATTTAGTAGCAAATATGATCACTGTTGTTTGTTTCAGATCTGGCACAGGAAGAAAAATAATTTTGTTTTGTTTTGATTTTATTGAGTAAAGTTTTGTTGCAGTGGGAACATTTTTTGGGATGTTGTAATTTTTCTTTAGTTTGTTATCGTAACTTTGTTTGATGCTTTACACCCTGTCAACCCTATATAGTGGCGGGTGGCTGGAGGGTGGCCCCTGGTAGGTCCTGCATCTCTTCTTTTCCCTCTGCTGTTTCTGTATGCCTATTTTGATTTTGTCCCTTGCATTTAATGCTTCTTGTTATTGAAACTCAGTGGGTAGTTGATGGGTGGCCTGGTCTGGTTTGCTCCTTATCTTCCCGTCTAACGTCTATTGTCTTTATCTCTCCTCCTTTTTTTTTTTTTTGTGTGTTTGTTACTGTCTTGTAACCCCTCTACTAATCTTCAGCACCTATATGACATAATTGTATGGCAAGTACCGTAAAATGCATACTAAAACCCAAAAAAAAACCCAAACTCAAAAAACTGGTACCGTTGTCCACCAGGTGAGCGTGGCGTGGCGGCCGACCAGCAAAAGGTTCGGTCTGACCTTGGGCACGCGGCTCCCGTCGGCGTCTGCCAACCCACACATCCCCATGCTGCTGCAGCTGACGGAGGAGTTCAACCTGCACGGCAGCCTGGCCCAGCTCAGTCAGGTAAACCCACTCTGACGTCATTTTTCAAAATCTTCCCCAGGGCACAGGGCGGTGCTACTGATTGAAGTTGTCTTTCCCAAAGGGGGGACATTGACATTTTCTTATGCATAGTAGAATTGAAAATTGGCTGATTTATCAATGTTGTTCTCATACTGTGCCGGAAAAACATAGAGGTAACTGCTGCTTTTTCTTTCCTAAACCTTACTATCGTCATTTTTCTTCTACTTCTTTTGTATGTTTGTCACACTCTTGTGACCTGCTATTTCCGGGGTGCCTTGAAACAGACTTTTTGCTGTTGAGGCTAGAGAGGTGAGCAGAGTAAGCCTGATTCCCCGTTTGGACTTCTCTGTTGACGTCCACCCCTGGGCACTCATATGACTTTATGCAGTTGCGAGCGCTGTAAGACCTTATTAAAACAATAAAACCTACTCTGCTGTCATTTTAAAACAATATAGTATATGCAGTTGTTACAATTTTCCAGGAGAGCTAAAAACCAAATGTTGTTACTTTTCATCTGGTCCTCATCCTCTCTTTTTGTTTTCTTTTTTTTTAATAGACTCTCCACGACACTTGGACCCCGATGATGTCGGTCAGCAAACTTCCGTCGGCAGCCATCTTGGGTGCCAGCATGGTAAGTTGGGGAAATCCCTCCCCCCCCCAAGACTCTCCCTAGAGGAATCCTGCATTTATTGAAGAAGAGTGTGCCTCTAGACATGTGAATTAGATAGTAAAGTTGTAGTTATTACAATGGGTATTTTAGTACAGTGTGCTGAAGCAGGGAGTACTGTACCTAATTTTTACGCAAGCTCATTCTTTATGTTGTGATAATATCTAAGGCACTTTCTACTGGTAAGCTTGTGATCGTTGAAGCTAGTTCTGTCCTCAAATATGCGATGTTGTGGTAGGTATTGCGTATGCAATTCCATTAATTTGAAACTATTTCCCCTAGTTATTCTGTTATCTTATTGATATTTAGAATATTAAGTAGGTTCATTTCATTTTTTGTTGAATTTTTTGTTTTGTTGCAAATTCATAGTGTTTAAATGGAATATCTGAAACTTCTTCAATGGAAGGCGTCTTAAGGTCCCACAAAAGGCTTCATAGAATACAGCATTCTTACAGTGTCGCAATCCACAGATGCCTGTGGGCATTTGAGTTGGGGAAAGTTGTGGCTTTTGGCTGTGGCGGGTGGGGGGGGGTGCATTTTTGGTTTTTTGCCGCAAGCAGGACTCATTCTAGAGCCAGAAGTTGGCATATAGATTTGACCTATGCTGGAGATATGGCAGGATACTTTTGGAGAGTGCAGTAATGAGTCAAGTGAACCCATGCTGTGATGTGTATGATCCTATTTTGTCTAAAGGAAAAGACGCCATGGAGGAAGTCTGTTTTGAAAATTTCATCTGAATAATATGAACTAACACATATTGTATGTATCATGTGTGTGTATTTCCTTTTTTTTTCTTCTTCTTCAGCACCCCCGACAACATGTGCAGAATTTTGCTGTTCTACCTCAGTCCAGTTCACATGTTCGGATTGTTTGTCGAAACAGGTGGGTGTCAATGGGATGTGGAAGAAAAAAATAAGACATTCTTTTTTCATCTCCTTTGGAAGTAACTTGCAGCATGCTTAACCGGATTTTGCCACTCTCTTTCTGTGCCAGACTCATTTGTAAATTTGTAAAAGTATGTGTGAATATGTAACTTTGTCTTTAATTTTTTTTCAGTGAAAGTAGCTTTATGAATGTAATAAAGTGCCTCTTTTTTGGGTTGTTTTGCTGCTACTTCTCAGTAAAACTTTTTCCCTGGTTTTTTTTTTTTTTTTGGGGGGGGGGTCTCATTTTGACCCTCTGAGAGAGATAATCAGTAATATTTTTTTTTTTAATGGGTTTTTAAATGTCCTGTTTTAGACAACAAAAGATCCTGTCAGTATGTAAGTAGCGCCTATAAATGGCAGCTTGCACTATATGCTTCCCAGGAAGTTGAGATTGTTGCAGAATGCTCTCTTCTCTGCTTGGGTAATCAATTTTAAAGCGCATAGAACTTGCTGTTGAACAGGGATTTTCGCTATACAAATGCTGTTAATCATTATTATAATAATTATTATTTTCCAACAGCCACTGTCTGGACGTTCACTTCCGCGGCAACAAAACGGTGGCGGTCAGAGACGGGGCCTACAGCCTGTTCGACACAAGTAAACCCATCGAGGGGCTGTACCCCACTCAGGGTCTCAAGGTTTGTACTTCTAACTATTTTTTCTGGTTGTTGATTTGTTGAGGAGGCTTTACTACAGAGATAGGAGGGCATCTGTCGTTTGATTAGATAGAGAGAAAATTCTAAAACTCTTCTCCTATGTCCTATGCTTCAGTCCTTTTATCAGATACAAAGTTCTAGAACTTTTTTGTCCTCTTCCCACATGCTTTCCTGTAGTGTGTCACAGTTATTTGATCTGACAGAAATTTCTAGAACTTTTTTTCTTCTCTTCCCACAGGCTTTTCTCTCTATGTTCGTGGACGAGGGTGTGACCATGGGCATGGGCAGACAATCCACGTCGGCGGATGACAACCCCCCGTCCCCTCAGCCCTCGGAGCTGTTCATGTCCAGTGGCCAGGCAACGGGCTCACCGCTGTCCCGACAGCCGGGCAGCCAGCAAGGTCGCCAGGATGGCTTCCGTTTCCACAACCCGATGACCCCGCCCTCGAACCCGCACACGCCCGCCTCACCCGGATCTGCCCGATTGCCCGCAGGGGTGAGTTGTGTGCAGATTATATAAAGTAGTTGCTTTTTATCGTTTCCCCCCCCCCTCCCCCCTACAAAAAGCATTATGATTATTAATCTACAATGTTCAGGAAAAATGATTTTGATTTTATTTTTTTTATGTGTCTTCTTGAGCAGGAATTTCTACAGGTATTTATAGATGATTAATTCCAAATCAAAATTACATCAATTATCAGTACTCATAGCCAACATTATTTTCATCATTTCATTTCTATCTGCATTCCAACAACTGTGAGATGGTCTTCAATGCCATGAGTCAGATATTAGTGTAGAAAGTGTACTGTGCCTACCTTTGAGTGTAGGGCTTAAAACGTCTACATTGACAAGGTAATGAATCAGCCTTATTGTGTCAGTGTGCTTTTTTAAACTCAAAACTCAAACTGTCCTAGATTTCCAGAGACTCCCGGATTAAAAAGTCTCAAACTCAAACACTTTGTCCGGTTCAGGTGAACCCATATGACCCAATAGTATTTCAAGTAACCTGATTGGGCTGCAAGTGCTGTAAAACTCTTACTCAGACTAAAGTAAAAAATACCATTGGTCTCAATATTCCGCTTTTTAGTGGATTTCCGCTACTGCCATTTCCACCGCTATACTGTTGAAGAACTGTCACTGGCAAAGAGGGTTCCTGGGAGGTGCACCTCCCAGTAATGTGCCACCACTTTCGGTACATAATCAAGATTGTAAATATTTGGTAAGTGACTCTTTTACTTGAAATTATCTTCCAAACTCTCAAACTGGTATGAAATAACCTTACTTTGACAAATTGATGATTTTTGTTTCAGCATTTTAAAGATAAACAGTATAATAATACTGGGTGTCTCGCGAAAATGATCTTCTGTCGCGATCACTGGAAAAGTTCCCCTTTTTTTAAAACTGAGTTGAGAGCCATGAAATACTCACTTGCAACTTCCTTTGTCTGTATGGATCAGGTGAACCCGAGCCCGTCCACCGCCCTGATGGGCACGCCCTCCCCCGGCACGCTCCTCACGGCCAACTCTCCCAGCAACCCCCAGCTCCACGTGCCGTCTCCCGGCTCCTTCGTGGCTGCCTCGCCACAGTCGTCGCTGATGAGTCTACACATGCAGTCGCCCGCCGCCTCCTTCATGGGGCCTGGTGAGTCAGTGTGGTCGTGTGTGTATTTGGGGGTGGGGTGTGAGGGGGGAGAGGGGTTTTAAGATGATTTTATCTACGTTAAAGGCCTTTGACTCATACATTTGCACTTTATAACGTATGACTCAGCAAATATGTGAAAGAGAGATGAAAGGAGAGAGAGTGATATATATATACATATACAGAGAGAGAGAGAGAATGAAGGAGAGTGTGATAAAGAAAGAGAGGGGGGGGAGGGGGGTTTAGTTTCAGAGGTCTATCTCAAAGGCTTTTGAAGAATGTACACATGACTCATCATGTTGTCCTTTGAAATACTTAAGTACTTAGGAGTTTCTTATTTTTTATTATGATTACCTTGTGGTCGTTCCCCCCCCTACCCTCCTCCCTGGTTGCTCCTTTTCAAAACCTCTGTGTACAGTCGAACCAGCTCTAAAGGCCACCAGTCTAAGACTATTACCTGTACAAAAGGCCACTTCCAACATCCCCCCTTGTGTAGGTTTTTAAAAAAATATATATTATAATGACACTGTCCAAGACGTCTCATTATTTATGATAAATGTGGGTAGTTTGCGGATGCTCTGGTGTGGTTTGCTCCTTCTTTCCTATCAGACATCTATAGTCCTGATCTCTCCTCCTTCTTTTTTGTGTTTATTACTCCCTTGTAACATCTAATCTTTGGCACTTGTATGACCGTATTGTGTTGCAAGTGTCGTAAAACTATGATAAACAATCTATTCGTCGACCACGGGTTGCCATCTTGGACAATTTCAACTCTATATATATGAAGTTTTTTTATTTAAAAAAGATCAATTTTTGTTTTTGCTGTTCCAGGCATGGTAGATGGAGGCTCCCCGTTCCCCGGCTCTAGCCTGGCCATGCCCTCACCAGGGGGCGCCCGCGGCGGGTGGGTGGGCTCGCCGTCCGTGCAAGCCCCGTCGCCGCACACCCAGCAGTCGCCAGGACACCCAGCCCTGCATTCGCCACAGACACACAAGGACGGCGACCACAAGATGGCAGGTCAGTCTGACCACAAATGATTGATGATTCGGCTTAAGTGGATTGCTTGCGGCAGTGACGATATGTCAACTATAAAATATTTGTTTAAATTTTTCAGTAAATGTAGTTTTATGAATATTATGACTTTTTGCAGGTAGTGTGGTCTTGATAGTTAACTTTTTGATTAAGAGTGGGGAGAGGAGGAGGAGGAGACCCATACAGATTTGGAGGAAGAGCAGAGATAATTTGGTCTGGATATTTAGTTTATTACCGTTGAATGAAAGCATGTTTGGGGGGTGGGGTGTAGTTACAAAAACTGTCTCGAAAAAAATAATGACATTGCAAATTAAAGTTGCTAGTTATCGAATTTGATATCACTTTTGGAGGAGTTTGATACTTCTGGTCTTGAAAAAAATAATTTATGTGATTAGAAAAACAACATAAAATAAAGTGAAAATTCCCATGTTTTATTCTCGTTTTCTCTGCGCGGTGGCTCAGTGGTGAACCCACCGTCCCGCATCCTCCCGCAGCGGGCGTGGGCTGCCTCCATCCCAACCATCCTGTCTCACAAGGGCTTCAACACGCTGCTCACCCCGACCCCCGAACCCCAGCAGGGGGCCGTGCAGCACCCGCCAGCCTCCCCTCTCGAGCGCTTCTTCGCCTGCATCATCATGAGGAAGCACATGGTCCGCGTTGTCAACTCTGAGAGCACCGTGAGTTACACGCTAGATCGAAAATACTCTTTACTTTAGTTTTCTTTAAGAACTTTTACGGCACTTGCAACAGACTTAGGTCATATAAGTGCTGAAGATTATAGGTGTTACAATAAAGTAACCAACAAAGGAAAGAAGTAGGAGAGATAAAGAAAATAGGTGTTTTGTAGGAAAGAAGGAAAAAATACTAAGTAGCACTTTAGGTCAGTAAGCATACGCTGAAGAAAAAAACAAACTTGAGTGACGATTCACAGTTTTTAGTCAACAAGCACTTACAGATGCTACTAGTAGGTTTCACTTCTTATCTTTCCTTGTGTTGTTTCTATTTGTCCTATTATTTTCCAGCACTAAATGGTGGTTATAACACCAATGTGCATCTCTTTACTCAAACAAACGAATGAAACAAATCGTTGATTGTTCTTGAAGCTGTTGTTGTTGTATCGTCGTTTCCAGATCACTTCGGTGCTCAGCTCCGAGCCGGGAGTGACTTGCTTCAAGGTGGAGAGTATGCAGTTCAAGATAACGCTCAACAGCACCACCTCGCAGTCGCTGCACATGAAGATCACACCAACACCCGGTGAGTCCTAGGATACAGGGGTAGATATCCTTCTGCTATGTGTTGATTAAAGGTTTTGGTCACTGAAAATAAAGAAGCCTCCCCACCCATCCTTTAAGAAAAAATAATAAATTGAATAAAATGTTTAAAAACAACGAAAAAAACCAAGTAAACAAAATATATCTGTATGCTCAACAGTTGGAAAGATTATTTGTCAGCCATTTTGATCAGATTTTTAGAGTAAGGGCAAAATTTTAAAAATGACAGATAGATACAAGAGTTTTTAAGGGCAAAAATGTGTTTTAAAAAAAGAAAAAGAATGTAACCTCTTATTTGATGACGAAGGCTTATACTTTTGCAACACCCCCTTAAATTGTAAAAATGTGAACTTGTTAAGAATGAAACCTGACCTGTTCCCCTTATGGATTGTTTGTGTGTCTTTGTGTGCTTTCAGAGTACCAGGACAAGTGGACTGCTGAAGAGTTGCAGATCCTGGAGAAGTTCTTTGACCTGAAGGCCTTCTGTCCACCCTACAAACTGAACGCCCTCACCTCCATTGTTAGGATCGTCTCGGCACCGTATCTCATCGTCAAGGACTGCATACAGATCATGAAGCTAGAGCTGGTAAAGAGACAGAGGGAGTGAAAGAGAGATGAGAGGCTGAGAGGGAGAGAGAGAGACAGGAGAAAAGAGATGAGAAACTGAAAGAGAGAGAGAGATGGAGGATAAGAGGGAGACTGGAATATAGAGTGGAGAAAACTGAAAGAGAGAGAGGAGAGGAAAGGAAAAAAGAAAGGAGGTATGGACATGGAGTGAAAAGTAGGGAGAAAAAAATTGAGGAAAGAGAGAGATTGGAGGAGGAGGTAGGGAGAGAAAGCTTGTGTGTGTGTGGAAGGGGGGTGGGGGGGGGATTGTAAGAGATAAAGTGACAAGGAACGAGGTGTGTTCGGGAGGGATGGAATGGAGTTTTGTGCTCATCTCAAATTCTCTTCAGGAGTGGTCAGCCCACTTTTCTGTTACATTACTCAACAGATATTTTTTATTTATTTACTACGATCCCTATCATTGTATAATCATTGCAGCTGTCCTGTCCATATCTTTCCAATGTCTGTCTGATAGGTGTTCTCTGTATTGTGCCTTCATCGTCTCACTCTGCTTCTTTACATAGATGCCGGACCGATCGATGAAGTGGACGGTCCAGTGGTGCTTGACCATCCCCCCTCCCCTGCACTGTATCTCACAGGTCGGAGGCCCAGCGTTTGTGGTCAAGTCCAAGATGATCTTCATGGTGAGTTGTGGCAATGACCTTCAGCAGTAACGTTCCCCCTCAAGTGGGAGGGCATTCTGTTAGTTCAGTTAAAATCATACTGGACTGGGGACCAGATGGCCCTGGTTTGAATTCCCAACGAGGCTTTCTGAACTTGGGTTGTTTTTGGGAGGTTTAATGGCTCAACACCCAGTTGACGCAGTCCTATTGGGTGAACCTTAAATATGGGGGTTTCACCACGTTTATAACGGTATAGCGATGAAAGGGGCATTAAACCTTTAGAATTCGACACTTTTTTGTCAAATGGGAACTCTGTTTTTGAAATTTGAAACAGTTTTCTACTCGGCATTAATGAGGGCATATCGAAGGCAGAGCTTTTGCCCCAAACACACATTTTTATACAAGTTACCTTTTTTAAATCTCAGCTTTTCTCAGAATACCTTTCAAAACAGAATTAAGCTGACATTTACTCAATGAACTCAAGTCGCTTTTAATATTAAGCCTTATTAGGCTATTGATGTGTATTGCTCTTAGAGTATGTATCTATATAACTCCAAATGTCTTGTAATTAAATTCCTGCATGTGGTTGAATGATGCGATGTGATAAGTACATTTTGTCAGCTTTACTTCTCTGTTCATATCGAAATTTAATGAGAGTAATATATAATTTAAATTTTTATGTATACCTGCATGTGTTTTTACGGTCCTATACGGCCAAGAAAAATTTCCCTCCTGGATAAGAAAGTATTATCTTATCTTATCTTATTATTTCCCTCCTCCCTCAGCTCCAGCTGACTCGGATTGGCCTGAACGTGGGCTCGGGGGAGCAGTCCATCGTAGTGCCGCTGCTGTACGAGATGCAGGCCAACAAGCTGGTGAAGGTGGACTTGACGCGGCAGACGCAGGCCAACACACCCTCCATGCAGGCCAACACACCGTCCCTGCAGGCCGTGGGCACCATGCTCAACCGCTTCGCTGAGCACTACCAGCAGCAGAACCACAGCAACGAGTGCGCCATCCTGCCAGCCATCAAGGAGCTGCTCACCAATCTGGTGCTGCCGGTGTAGAGATACGAGACAACAAGGGTTCCCTGCCGGTGTAGTTGTGAGACAATAGGGTTCCCTGCCGGTGTAGCTGTGAGAGAACGGGGTTCCCTCCCTGCCTGTCTAGATAGTAGATACAGGGTTCCTGCGGCCTCCTTAAATTCAAGGAATCCTTGAAAGCTCCTTGAATTTCTCCGGTTCAGGCTTGAAAAAATTTTTTCTCGAATTGCTCTTGGCGCACCGTCATAAACGGCATGAATTTCTTGACCAAATCTGCTTGAAGTTTTAAAATTTCTCCTTGACACCTCCTTCAAGTTGGTGGGGAGTTCATGGCAGGAACTCTGTGTCTAAATACAAGACAACAGGGTTCTCTTCCTTTCTAGATACAAGAAAAAAGGGGGTTCCCTACCTGTCTAGATACAGTGCAGCCTCTCTATAACAACTTCGTCGGGGACCAGAAAACAATGTTGTTACAGAGAGAGAACTGCTGCTTTTTCTTTCCTCATCCTTACTATCGTTATTTTGCCTCTACTTCTTTTGTATGTTTGTCACTCTTGTGAACTGCTATTTCCGGGGTGCCTTGATAGTTGAAGCAGACTTTGTGCTGTTGAGGCAAGAGAGGTGATAAGAGTAAGCCTGATTCTCCGTTTGGACTTCTCTGTTGACATCCACCCCTTGGTGCTCATATGACCCTATGCAGTTGTGAGTGCCGTAAAACCTTAAAGAGTTGTGGTTATAGAGAGGCAACCAAAAGTTACTAATGATATGTAAGAAAAAAATCGGGACCTGGGCACCATGTCGTGATACAGAGGATGTCATTATATCGAAGGTCGTTGTAGACAGGCTGCTCTGTATTAGACATCAGGGTTCCATGAGAGTACGAAATATTTTAGACTGTTTTAGAGGGTTTTGCAAGAAAGAAAGGTGTTTTTAGACAGTAAAGGAGACTTTATCAAAACAGAACCGTTATAAGACGGAGAGTGGGAGAGAGAAATGTTTCGGACAGCGAGAAGGTTTTGCGAGAGAGAAATATTTTTAACCTGTGAAAGAAGCTTTATCGGGAGAGAAATGTCATTAGGCTGAGAGAGAGAGAGGGAAAGACATCAATATTTGTAGACAGAGGGAGGGTTTAGTGACAGAAAAGTTTTCAGAGAGCGTGGGACTTCACTATTGATCTGAGCTGTGTCTGTCAAGTAACCGTAAGTAGTGTAAGGTTCTCCGTTACATACAGATGAGGGGAAGGTTACACTATCGTGTCTCCCACTTAGCCAGGGTAGACCGTGACAGATAGGGTGGAAGCAGCCAGTCTCCTAAATGATCTCAACTGCATTGATGGGGTCATAAAATACTTGTAATACAATGGTTATCTGAGACATGTGTATACAAAAGGGAATATTGCCCTTGATTTGCCCTCTTCCCTACCCCTGAATGCCTGATCAGTCTCAGGAAATTATTTACATTTTCATATTCTAACTTGTAATTTATTTCAGTCAATAGGAATGATCTTACAGTTCTTCAACTTCTAGCTTTGATGTTGTTATGTGACCATTTTCTAAAGCCAATTTTGCTGCCCATTGTAAACTCGATGTATGGCTAAGCAAGCACTATTGTCCTCTATCGTCAACTTTTTTCTTTAACTCCCGGCTAGTTAAAAAGAATTAATGTCGCCCATTACAATTTCTATCCACCTTGACCTAATATGTATGCTTTCAGTACAGTAATGTTTGTGTGTACGTATGATGGTATAAGTGCGTGAATGCTGTTTTTTATGAGAAAAAGGAGGATGGAGGTATGCTACCGTTCAGAGATTGCGATTGAATGTCTGTATAGTGCTTCAGCTGTGTACAAAACATTTGTACTTGAGTTCATCTTGGAACTTTTGGAAATTATGTTAAAAATGAAGTTTGCAATAGTAAACATTGTGTAAATAAACCATGGAAAGATTATTGGGACTGTGGTTGAATGCCTACGTTGCACTTCACTTTCATGTCTGTACAAATCATTTGTACTTGTTGGAGTTTCTTTTTTTGGTATTAGGAGTATGATGACCTAAGAATTGAAACTTGTGGCATACGATGTGTAAATAAAGATATTTTCTTGTCCTGTTATTTTTGTTTCGGGGGTTGTTGTTTTTGTGTGTTTACTTTACAAAAAAATGTTTATAGCTTTACATGACAGGCATGAATTTAACGCCTGTTGCCTTACAGCTTGAATTTTACTGGTGTCTGTGGTAAAGTGGAAAGGCGCTTCACTGTCAGATGCAGGAGACCCGAGTTCGATTCTCCAGTGGGGAGAATTTTTATTAATGCGTATCTGTCTTCCTGCCGGAATGTTGTATCCATCTCATCCCTGCTTGACCTTGATAGGTAGGATCGAAGCCCACCTCCTAAATTATCTAATTGTGTTGATGGGGGCTAAAAAGCATGTACATTCAACAAATGATTTAGTGGGCTTTTGTGGCCTATAGGTTAAGGTGTTGGCCTCACATTCAAAGGTCGCGGGTTCTACTCCGGTTAGCGATCGAAAAAAATTTATTCTCTAAAATGGTCTCCTTTCACCTCCTTTCCTGCTCTCTTGCAATGTTTTGTAGTCTGCTTTCGTCTCCTCTTCCTGCCCTTCACCTCCTTTGCCCCCTCCTCTGGGCTCCTGACTCTTTCCGCAGCCTTTCTACTGCTACTCCATGGCTCCTTTTTACTGCTGTCTTTCAGGCACACCCCTGATCTTCTGGTAGGAAAGATCTACACCTAGTCTTCTCGGACAAGGGAGAAAAATCTCGAAGATTCCGAGTGCAAGTTGTGCGCGTTAAAGATCCCTTGGTGGTCTAAACTTGATAAGAGTAGGCTTCGACTGCCACCCACGCAAAATTCAAAATTTCCTACCAACTGCCCTACTGTCTGGGGAGGTGTGCTCCCTGTCGAAGGCGCTCATCAAAATAATGAAATCCCAGAAACCGGTATTTTTTCACCATTGAGCAATCTTTTTCTCTTTTTTGGGGGGAGGGGGTGGGTTGTTTTGGCTCAAGATGTCTTTTTAAAAACACATTTTTGTCTGGATTTTACTGAAAAGTGTATAAACTAAACTTGCAGTTTCAAAAAACACTCAAGCATTGGAAATAATGGAAGGGAAATCATCAAACCTTGGAGGCTTTTTTTCTCGCAAGCTTTATCCCTGATACCAGATGACCCCCACCGCCTTCGATTGAAAATATCATCTATTCGAGATAAATGGGAATAGTGAAATAACTCCATATACCCGATATGACGAGCGCCTGATTCCAGTGTCGCCACACAATCTTTTTAAATGCCTTATGCAGTTGCGAGCGCCGTAAAACACTTACCAAAAAAAACAACACATAGAAAAAACACTACGCAAGACCTCTTGATCGAAGTGAAGAATGTGGGCGATCTGGCGGAACTTGCGGCATACCGCCGTAAACCTTCAACAAAACTGGCACCTGTTTGTTGTTGGGTTTTTTTTTTTTTTTGTTTTTTTTTTGGGGGGGGGGGTTCTTTACCTCTTTTATACCCGGGTATGACTGTGAATCTCACCCTTCGGGATGCTCATGGCTGCATCTTGTTCTCTCTGAGAACTGTGAGTTCTGGCCCCCACCGTTCAATTTCTCACCCCTCCCCCACAAATAAAAAAATAATAATAATAATCAAACCACAACAAAAGCTGATGTTCTCTTAATAAGAGAGTTGTAAAAGATCTGCATGTCGAGTAATTCTTATACTAGAGTCATTGCTTACGTGTACTGTTTTCAATACATTGTTTTTTCTTCCTCCTTTTTTTCTTTTTAACTTTCATAAACGTATTGTAAACTTAGCTTATGACAATCTTCATATTTTACCCTGCTAAACATATTTTATGAACGGTACTCAGATTCAGAAACCGCATTGCTCTTCCCTATCTTTTTCCCACCTGTATATCCCTTAAAAATCTCATCTTCACACATTGCTGTCTCATATTGCTGTTTCATCTCACCATGTACCACTGGCGCAATGAGAAAAGGAGAGGGTTAGGCTACCGGTTTTAAGAATCAACCAGACTTTTTTTTTAACGGATTGACCAGGCAAAAACTAAAAAAATACGTAGTTACCTTACTCTAGTAGAAGAGAATTAACTGTCGGTTGTCCTATTTTTTTATACGGTGGGCTTTTTAATACGCCCCTTTCAGTGTCAACACTGCAAGTGCAAGATTTATTTAAGAGGAAGTTAACTTCTTACTCCGTCTCGACAAAACCAGCTGGTGGAGAGTTTTCAAAAGTCATCTAACTTTTCAAGTTTAAGAACGTCCCACTTGGCTAGATCTATAGGATTTCAAACTAGGTTCGTTTGCACCATGACTTCAAGACCCAATGTGTTTTCCTGATACAAATAAGTTGCCCCCGATCGGCAGGACTCGGAGCTTATAGACCTACCATTTAACAGTGTAGGCCTATACAATGCCCAGTGCGGATCTGGGTGCTTTACAACAGTTTACAATCTAAAATGAGGCCGAATACCAGTAGATCTACGCCTATGTTTAAAAAAAAACAACAATCATGTGCATCTTCAAACACAGTCCCTGGAGTAGAACTCCCAGCTGATAGCCAACTTCCTTGGCAACGAGAAGGCTTTTGACAGTATAGACCGAGCAACACTATGGATAATGGAAGATAATGAGACACCACGGAATCTCACAGAAGTTAGTGAACCTCATCAAGAGCATGTACGAAGGGACAAGTAACAGGGTTGTACATGATGGCCAGCTCACTGACAGCTTTGACATCAAGACTGGTGTGAGACAGGGATGTTTATTATCACCGTTTCTCTTCATATTGGCAGTCGACTGGCTGATGAAGGAAACCACCAGAGGACACAGATATAGTATACAGTGGACACCATGGACACAGTTGGACGATCTGGATTTTGCAGACGACTTGGCGCTTCTGTCGCACACCCAAGAACAGATGCAAGCAAAGACTTCAGTATTAATTTTAAACAGCCTATCAGAGTCTGTTGGATTGAGGATCCACCCCGGAAAGGTCCTATAAGGACAGATGCACAACGAAAGGAGCAGGTCACAATAGAAGGAAACGCACTAGAAAACGTTGAATCTTTCTAATATCTTGGGAGTATAATTGACAGAAATGGAGGAACAGGTGCCGAAATAAAATCCCGCATTGGAAAAGCACAGGCTGCTTTCATATCTTTGGATAGGATTTGGAAGACCAGAGATATCTCACTTCGAACAAAGCTGAGGATTTTCAATTCAAATGTGAAGTCGGTCCTGTTGTATGGATGTGAGACATGGAACGCATCACAGACTTGCATAAAGAGGATCCAGGTTTTCTTGAACAGGTGTCTAAGAAAGTTACTGAGGATCAGATGGACAGACAGGGTTACCAATGTGGAAGTGTTAAGGAAAACAAGACAGATCCCAGTCAGAGATGAGGCAAGAAGACGGCGGTGGGGATGGATTGGACATACTCTCACTCTCAGGAAGTCAGGCAGCTGCATAACAAGGACAGTTTTGGATTGGAACCCACAGGGTAAGAGATCAAGGGGAAGACCGCGTGGAACCTGGAGAAGAATCACAGAAATCGATGTACAGAAAAGTGGGAAGACATGGAATAACATCAAGAGGCTAGCCCAGGATGGAGAAAGGTGGACGGTGTTTGTCCGTGGCCTATACGTTGGTGCAGGGTGAGAAAGGCAACAATGATGATGATGCATCCTCAAATGAGAAAGAGAGAGAGAGAGAGAGAGAGAGAGAGAGAGAGAGAGAGAGAGAGAGAGAGAGAGAGATTGCTGTTGAGTCGTTGACGTGCGTTCATTTCTTGCTGGGGAAAACAGAATACTATAATGAAGCAACACCGGAGTCGATAGGATATGATTATGATGTGAAAACGTTTAGTGATCTTCTTCAATATGGTTTTATTACATTTCCTTACTGAGAATGAGAAAAATACTAGTTTAACAGTCAGTTTTGCCGAGCGGCTGGAACTGACGAGTTTCACTTTTTTGTTGTTCACAATTTTGCAGGGGGGCAGGGAGCGAAAAAAAAATTTAAAGGATTACTCCCGTCTGCGCTGATAGCTCTTCCGGGTTATCGTTAATTTTTCCTTCCTGGCTAACGGCCTACCCTGAAATTATTGAATCGATTTCGTTCTGTTCTCCCAAAATGTAGCAACACAGGGACACCCCCCTTTATGTTTTGGATGTGAGTATGATTAGAAAGAACATTTTATTGATGTAGGATAATGTTGATCAAATCAAAGGTAAGTGGAGAAGCTGAATAATTGTTATTTGATAGGAGGGAAGCTGACGGAAGGTAGCTCGAATGCGCCCTCTTTCCTTTTGAAAAAGAATTGAGGTCAGCAACAGTTCTTAGTGCTTGTGGTCTTCGGAATTGATTGTTGTGGTATCTTTGAATTGTGTGTCGATTGAATCGTCGGTCGTTTAAATGTTAGCTAGAAGCTAAGCTCACTGAGAGGTCTTTCAATTTTACGGGATATCAGAGATGTCAGAATGAGGAAGTGGTCGCGACAGGGGCAGATCATCAGATGTGTAGTCTGCATGCCTGGCATAGCATTGCTATTCCCGAAGGACCTGCAATCTACAAGTGATCGTTTTGAAACTTGTTGAAAGATTAAGTTTGTTTTCCTTGTGACTTAACCAGTACATACTTCTGGGGGCTCAAAATCAAAACTAAAACTACTGCAGTATTTTTCAGTAGCAATGATTATTTATTTTTGTGTGATATTGAATGAGGTTGGGTGGTTAGTTTGAAAAAGTGTAAGTGATGGTGTTATTGTTTGTGGTTCTTGTTGTTGAATCAAAATCAAGTTCTCTGGAAATCGAGATCTATCTGATCTAGATCTAGATTCTAGGACATCTAGATCTACATCTTGGTCTTATTATTTTCTTATAATTTTCGTTGACATACTTCTAGTTCTAGCATTGGTAGAGTTTATGACTATCTATGACTATGATGATCAGACTGGCCAATATTTATTTGAAGTGCTAGGCTTGTAGTAGTGTCCCTTTGCCTTTTCTAAGCTTTTGTACTGTGAGTCCCTGTACCCGTACTGTGGTATTACATAGTCACCCTTAGGAAATTAAAAGACATTCTTACCTGTCTGGCTGATACATTATAAAATAAAAGCCAAAACCAAGTTCCGTTGCTGCTTACAAATTTTTATTAAGTTGAGTAAGCATGACGTTTCAGTTTTAGTGGCTCAACAATGTTGTCTTCTAGATTCTAGATCTTTTGAAATATTTAAATAAACTTTTTAAAATGGGAGTGTATACAGACCCGATAACCGGGAACAAAGTCACAAAGTATACAGACCCGGTAAAGGAACTCTTTTGTGATTTCGGAGAGTTTCAGCGCCCTCTTGGCTCAGGGTAGACCTAGGTTCTTCAAGATCTATGGTCTAGATCTAGATCTAGACAGACAGACTTAAATCTTTGATCTAGTTTCGCGGCTAGCCTAGATCTAAATGAAGATTGCGGATGTCTTTTCGATGAACGATCGTTTTTCCTCCGTTTTGGAGTTGGATGGAGGAATCACAATTTGAAGAAAAGAACAAGTTACAATGTCATAATTTCAATCGAGCCGTCCTCTCTCTCTCTCTCTCTCTCTCTCTCTCTCTCTCTCTCTCTCTCTCTCTCTCTCTCTCTCTCTCTCTCTCTCTCTCTCTCTCTCTCTCTCTCTCTCTCTCTCTCTCTCTCTCTCTCTCTCTCTCTCTCTCTCTTTCTGTCTCCTCTGTGTATAGCTCGCCTTCTCTTTTTCTTTGTTTGTCTCTGTCTTTCTTTGTCCCCACCTATTTCCCACTCTAATTCTATGTTTGTCTAGCTGCCAACTGGGGCATGTCATATACATTTTGCTAGCAACCCCCCCCCCCCCTCTCTCTCTCTCTCTCTCTCTCTCTCTCTCTCTCTCCCTCTCTCTCCCTCTCTCTCTCTCCCCCCCTCTCTCTCTCTCTCTCTCTCTCTCTCTCTCACACACACACACACACGCACACACACACACACTAGATTTCTACCGGGTCTGGGGGCTGAAACTTCCCGAAATAAAAAAAGAGTTCCCCTACCGGGTCTGTATACTTCGTGACTTCCCGGTTACCGGGTCTGTATACACTTCGTTTTAAAATTTATCATTATGTCTCTGTACTGCTGATTGTTTCTCTTTACCTGTACAGATTCTGCCAGCTATGGTGTAATCCTAATGGAAATTTATATTAATGACACTTTTAGTATTTTTGAACACGGTATTCTACTTTGAAGTGGCTATTCGGACTCGAGTCCGAACAGCCGCTGGAGGCTATTGAGATTCAAATTCCAGTGCGCGTGCGCAATCACCGGTTGTACCGTAAGCGAGGTCTATACTCGAGTCCGAATAGTCTCCCGTTGCTATTCGAACTGGATCACCACTGTAGGCCTCCATTTGTTAGTGATTGCGCTCGCGCATTGGAGTTTAACACATTACACCCTAACTCGCCCGGGATCGCCCGGGAATTCCCTTAAGCGCTCCACCCTGACTCGCCCGGAACCGCCCGCGCCGACCCAGCGTCTTTAGAAACGAAAGTCTCGCCTTGACGAGACTCTGGGGCCGGGATTTTGATTTGCATAGTATAGCAAAAAGTTTCTTCTTTCGTTTGATACCGAAACGAAATTTTTCGGGCCAGTAGTTTTAGTATTAGAGCTGATCGAAGTGCGATCGCGTTACCGACACTTCGAAAGTGCCTCGACTTGTTGAAAAGGGACACAATTGAGTTCGAAAACGGAAATAATGATGGATTTGAGCAAAAACGAGCTTGTGACAAATCAGATGGCTCAGATTTTGATGAAAACGTTGTAGGAAGTTTGGGGCGATTCCGATTGATCAGACGGAGAAATTAGAATTTAGATCTAGATCTAGGGCCCGACCGCGAGGCTGAGAGTGAGAGTGATGGGTCGGACACCCCGATTGAACTTAAGTTAGAACATTTCCAACAGTTTGCGCATACATAAAGTTATATTTTTCTGAAACTACATTCAGTTTTCTTTTTAACTTTTATTTTTTCAGGATTTTTGGAATTTGTTTAGTATTTTTAAAATGTGTTTTTTAAAGGCTAGTATTCACGGGAGGTGGGTTCTTTCCCCTTGCTTAGGATCTAACAACGGACTTCCCGTCCAGGCCCTTAGGGTGTAATGTGTTAAGTCCTAACAGAGTCCGAATAGCCGCGGCCATTCTACTTATCCTACTATCCATAAATGAGATTGAAAAACGTCTTGTAAATACCACAGCTTCAACTTATTATGACTTGAAAGCAGAATAATAGCCAGGAAGAGAGTGTGCTATATATTTCAATTTTTATTGGTTTATAACCCTTTATTCTAAAATCGGAATTAAAATCTGATTGTTTATATTGTCTCCCGCAGCAGTGTGATCCGGAGATGGTTTCCAGGCTGAGATGGATTGTTACATTGGCTGCTGCTGCGCAGAGAGATGCGGCTAAGACAAGGCAGCCAGTCCTGACTGTGATGGGCTGAGTCTTGGTCTCTGTTTTTTCTTTTGAAGTTTATATTTTGGAGCTGAGGGGAAAGCACGTCTTTTGGGATCCTGCCATGTTTCGCAATGTCTTTAGTGGATGCGTGTCTGATCGCAGCTCGCAGGCAGAGGTGTTCCGCTCTCAGAAGTAAGTCCTACAGCCAGTATTGGTGTTATTTGTCACCAGTGGTGAAGTGTTGACAATTTTTATCATGTACTGTTTTTTTTTGGGTTGGTTACTAAAATGGATCGATGTACTGTTTCTTTTTTTTTTTCTTAATTATAGAAAATTGATTGAACTGGTAATACTGGTAGAGGGGACAGATATATATCCCTGCATGTCTTTGAAAAGGCAACATGGTATTTTTTGTTATAAATAAAAGTGTTTGCTTTTAAACTGATTCACTTTTATAAAGACAAGATATAATATTGAAGAGGAGAGACTAACTTAAGAAATACATACATATTCCTTTTTCGTATTCAAATGTGTTTAAGTAACATCTATGTTTAATCAAAGTTTATCTTGTAACCAGGTCTAAATATAATTGTACTCACCATGTAAAGTATAGAGTCAAATGAAGTTACTAATTTTTCTTGCAACAACATGTTGCTGAGGTTGTCTTTGTACATTTTAGTAAAATTGTCTTTTTTGCCCTTAGTAAATCAAGGTGCGTGTGGTATTACCAAAAATTGCCCTACTTTTTATACAGAAGAGGCAGTTGTAAGTTAATAATTGTATTTTCCTTGTTTCCACAGGCTCAAGTTTGGAGCTTCGCTTTCATCAGCCTTGAAACATGGCTATTTACCAGGGCCCCTTGTGGTAAAAGCAGCTTTGCAAAATAAATTATAATGTTAATGCATTGGTTTTAGTTGGTGATGGTATAAAGTTATAGACAAGTTGACATTTTTATCTGTGAAAAGCCCTTTTGTTTATTTTATTTCAATACTGAATCTGAAAATGTTTTTTTGTCTTGAAGAGTCCTTCAATTTTCTTTACGATAGCCATACCTGTTAAAGTTGAGGCAAGAAATTTGTTGAATTGATTGCATTTCATTACTCACTCACCATCAGTGAGATTTTTCAGGGTTTTTGATTTCAAAACTGACAATAAAATTGTTTTCCAACTGGTAGGCACTCTGTTTAGTGCAGATTTGTCGTTAGGTCACAAATAGGAAAAGGAAGTGTCACGTCTGCTTTCTAATTTTTTGGCTATATCATTCTGAGAGTTTCAAATTTTCTACTGTTTTTTCTGTCCAAAGGATATACTGGTGTTTATTGCCAAGGAAGGGGTAGCAACCGCTGATGTTTTCCGGAGGCCAGGGAATCCCAATGACACAAGGCGCATTGTCAAGCGCCTCACTGAAGGGAAACAAGTAATTTATTCCAACTACAGTTTCTACACTTTGGCCTCTGTGGTAAAGGTGGGTCATCCCGTCACAGTTATGAAAATCATGTGTTTTGAATTCTGTCAGTCCTTAGTCCCTTTTTGAGCAAGGTAGGTTCCAGAACTCTCTTCTTCAATTACTGATACTTTATTTATTATTCCAAACTCCACATAAGGCTGTTAATGATATAAAAGTTTTGTTTTTGATTAGTCTTGAAAGTTTTCTTTGTGGTACCAAGAGGCTTTTGGGATCAGTTGGTAAAATTGTATTGTTTTTTCCTTTTAGTCATGCAAATTACAGTCACTCTCGTGTAGTGAAGGCTCGCTACTCATTGTAAAATGTATAATGAAAACAATATAACCAACCAATTTCTAGGTTATGAAAATGAAGATTTGCTGTTGATAGTTTCCTCTCAAGGGATATAGTTGTTTGCTGTTTGATGCAGAGGGAAATCAAGCACACACACGCTCACATGCTCACATGGGGTGCCACTAATGTGTCATCATGTCTTTGCTGTAGTAATTTGGTCCTTTCATAGAGCTTTTCTCTTTTCTGTCCAACTCTACTTAGTGCCTACTTGTCTGCCAAAAATCCAGCCCAGCAAAGGATCGACCCTTAACAATTGTTGGTCCTCATTTTAAATGACCTAGTTGAGTCAAGTATGGCATTAAACTTGTCTTTCTGCCTCCCTATCCCCCCGCCCTTCCAATACTAAAACAAAACGGACAATACTGTGATAAGAGGCCCATTCCTGTTGTGAAGCTTGAATGACTTGTCTGTGTGAAAAGTGCCATCCATTAACTCAAATAAAACCAGAAAAACTAACAAATTCATGGAGCGGACAGTTATATATGATGGATGAGCTATTATTTCCTGTGTCTTTTATTGTTTGTTTTTTTCTCTTTCAGAAATTCCTTCTGAAGATCCCTGGGGGTGTGTTTACCCCGGAGGGAGAGGAGCAACTGCTCCAGGTGCTGACCTTGCCCCAGAAGATGGAGCAGATCGAAGCTGTGCACAGGTAATGCCTGACAGAGTCTCGCATACTGTCTTCACGATGCTATTTGTACACATGCAAGTTTTCCAACTGTCCTGAATTTCCAGAGACAGCCCCGGATTCAGCAGTTGGAAATTTTAGAGCCGTATCACATGCACTACACCAAAACGAGTTCTATTTGATGTAATTTTGTTCAGTGTGGGGTAATCTGATGTTGTAATGATGGGTATCCCTGATTAGGATTTGAAAAAGCTAGCAAGCTTGTAAATGTTTTACGCCTCCTGCGATACAATTTTGATCGTCTAGGAGGCAGGCTGAGAGATGAAGAAACTCAATAAAAAGACCAAGTTTTCCGCATGCGATGGCAAAAACCCTAACTGTCACCCTACAGATGCTGGTTTCTTGACACACAGCTTGTTGAAGAAAATAAATGTACTGGACTGACTAGAAGAAGGGAAATTGGTGCGGCTAATTTTCTCTTTTTGCATGTTTATTATTTCATGTATATGTCATGCACTTCGTGTGTGTGAGGTGGTTGGAGGGCACAAATTTTAGGACCCATTTTTCTCTTTCCTGTTATCAGTTCTGTCTGGCTTACTCTTGCCTTGCACTAGATGACGATTATTGTATTGGTGCCTGCTTTTTTTTACTCCAACAAACACTCTTTGTTACTCTAGAGAGGTCTTTTTGAAGGTGGCATGCTTAATTCCCTGAACAAGTGACTAGGCTAACGGGAAATGTTCTAGGAAGAGTGAAAAAAGATGAGGCCCTTCATGGTTTCATAATTTGAACTGTTCGGTTGTGGTCAAGTTTAAAACCAACCGCACCACAGTGAAACACTGATCATGATATTAAGAGTTGCATTCTCACAATAGCTCCTGAATTCAGAATTTTAAAAAAAATGTGTCTAAAAGAGAGGTCTGAAGTGTTGATGTGTTTTTGTATTTAAAAAAAATATGTATTACACTTTCCCTTTCTATTGGAAAGGTTCTTGGTTTGAAATTGTTTGGCCTGGTTTTTTTCGCAGTGTTTATTGTTTATACTGCTTTCCGGCAACTGTTTCGTTGACACATTGTCTTTCTCATTGTTACGATTGCTTTTCTTTCTCATTATTAGTTTCTCAATGTTTATTGCTTGTACTTCTTTCCTGCCAGTTTCATCGAGACGTTGTCTCCGACCCACCAGCAGCTGGTTGCCTTACTCTTCGGGACCTGGTTCCGGATCGTGACATACTCGGAGGTGAACTGTATGTCGGTGGAGGCTCTGTCGCGTAGCGTGGCGGGGAGCATGTTCCACACGTGTGCCGAAGATCCTGCTAAGGTGAGGGCCTGGCGTAGAAACAGGCAATCAAGTCTGTCTTGCTAGGGATATGAAATTGTGTTTAAACCTGTGGCTTGAAATTTTTAGTGTTTTATGCCGCTCTTAACACAATTTTGATAATTTGAGAAATGGGCTGTTTTTATCTTGGCTGTCATGGGCTACCCTGGTTGAGTGGGATACATTTCAGTAGACAGGCGGAGATGATAAAAAAACCAACTTACTCTCTTGAAAATAGAGCAGGAAATGGCGGAAAGCCTAACAGCCACACCACAGACACCAGTGCATGTGACTTGCCCCTTTCATCCACTCTCTGATGATGGGTAAAAACCCAACCTAAACAAGCTGTCCAATTGAAGGATTATATGTTATAGAATTCAGGGTTATTATTTCGGAGTTTTATAGTGTGTTGTTTTAAGTGATTTTATTTTGCAAATGTTAGCAGCAAGATTGAGAAAATGCTTTTTGTGCTATGTATAATGGAAGGAGATAGGACATTATTTTCTGTGCTTTATTTGTTTATTTTTCAAAGTTTATTTATTTTTTCACTTTTGCTTAACTCTCCTTCTTGTTTTATTTTACTTCTGCAGGTTGAAAAAGCCAGTCGAATTATGCAGTTTCTGATCGACAACTTTGGTGTGGAAGGGATGTTTGGTCGGGAAAATATCAGATTTTTTGCAGAAACCACCCACACGGGCATCCATATACGGGAACTCTACAGATACAGCTACCATCCAGATTCGCAGCTCATTCCACGTAAGTTGCCCACTCATCTTTTTATGTCCAAGCATATCTTGATATTTGTTTTTGCTGAGTCTTGTTGTGTAACTCTTGTTTTACTTTTCCAGTTCTCTTTCTCTCTGTCTCTCTATCTCTTTCTCTCTGTCTCTCTATCTCTATCTCTATCTCTCTCTCTCTCTCCTCCTCCTACTCTCCTCCTCCCTTCCCTCCCCTCAGAAGAGAAATAAGACAGATATTTGTTCAGGAGTGCTTCTGTTGGCTTCTTGTGACTGTATGTTGTAGGCCTACTGTGTATGTGTTCCCCGCAAACGTACTCTGGTTACAGCAAAGACTGTCCGTGAATCAATGCAAAAGAATTATGAAATACTTCTTTCTGCATTTTTTGTTTTTGGTCTACTAAAGATTTCATGTTTCTATGTTGCTGGTTTTACTAACATGGAAAATAAGTAAAGCTGTACCTTCCTCACAGAATTGTTGGAGCTTTTTTTTTTGGTTCCAAGTTGTCTTTTTTTATTTGGACTAGCGTTGTGTGGGAGTTTATCCTTGCTTCATCTCAGAATTGTGATAAAATCAGAATCTGGGTCTGCTTTGTCGTATTACTAATATCGCATAATATATGTCTTGACTTCTGAACATGGCTGCAATAATTGAAATGTTCTTTTGTTGTAAATGCTTGGTAGGATTTAGGTTATAGCTGAAATGTGCAGTTCTCATACCTTTTTAACTTATTGCTCTGCTTTGAGAGACCATTTAGTGGTTTTTAGTTACTGCAGAAGTTGTTTTTAAAGAATCCTTTACATAAAAATGTGTTGTACTGACATACACCAAATTTAGAGCAATGCTGATTCTTGGAATAATCTTGAATTGGCATTTATACAGATGTGGATATATGGTAGCTTTTAAGCACAAGGGGGCTATCCCGGAAAATGCAGTTTTGAGAAAATTAAAGGTAAAGTTTTTGCCCCCAGTTCAGTTTCTTTCAAAGACAAGGATAGTTTTCTCTATAACCAAACAAATATCCACATCAATGAAACCAAACTTCTACTATAGGTAGGGCAATGCCCACTTTCGATGTGGGTCAAGATTTTTGGAAACCCCCGAAATCTGGGTTAGCCCGCTTGTCCTTAAAAAACGACCATATCTAGTGTGTAGTCATGATTACTAAAGGCAAACAAACACCGGAGATGATGTTTTGTACCATGCAGCTGTTGTATACTGTGTTAACATTGGAAAATTGTCTCATTTTAAATGACAGTTGTCTGGAAGATGTTAGTTGTTTAAGAAATTAAAGACCCCCCCTCCCCTCCCTTTTTTCCCCTCTTCCCAAAATAGAATTGTTTTGTTTTTAAATTGAAAAGATAGTTTGTTTATTTAAGAGGCATAGAGGAGTTAACCTAGAACATCTATGAATTGCTTACTCTGAGAAGTTAACAATTGTTTTGTTTTTAAATTGAAAGGACTGTTTGTTTATTTTCTGAGGCATAGAGGAGTTAACCTAGAACATCTATGAATTGCTTTCTCCTAGAAGTTAATTGATATTATTGTGTTGTTAGACGTGGCATATTATATGAAGTTGTTTTTTTCTTGTACTGTGAAGTGGGCTAGGTTTTGTGCTTGTAGTAATGGCAAGTGACTTGAATAACATTTGCCCCCTATTTATATTGTAGTAACATCACTAGAATGAACTGTCGCCGTCTTTGGAATTTGTGAATTATTTTTAACATAGACGTTTTCTTTCACCTTTTTAAAATCAAATTTTAAAAAGTTAGTGCTCTTAACAGATTGCGAAAAGCTGACATCTGTTGGTGGTAAAAAAAATTTTTTAAATGAATTTATTGTTTTTGAAATCGCTGAGAATTTGTTTAGCCCAAAGCATGTTTAATAGTTGAAATGATGTGTTGCATCATGACTGTAGTGACCCTGTCAAGGGATATAAATATGTGTGAGTGGTTGGCAGGTTCTCTGATGTGTTTTGTTTTTCTCCTACTCCTATCAAGCATCTTTAGACCTTATTCCTCTCCTTCTTTTTTGTGTTTGTTACTCTTATAACACCGCTAACCTTTGACACTTATATGACCTAATTGTGTTGCAAGTGCCGTAAAACGCTTACTAAAACCACAGGATATAAGTGTATGTTTGTGTGTGTATATGTACCCTCAACACAGGCAAGAAGGCAGACCTCATGTTTCGTGCATTTATTGATAAAGAAGCCAGCAAGTATGGGTTTGATGTTGTCAGTGATGGTAAGGGACTTTTTTTGTTTCAGCAAAGGTATCCTTGATGCTGCAGCTGCTTCACTTTCTTCTTTTCTTCTTAGATCCAAGTAGCGAAGGGATGAATGATGCAAAGATGCTATTTTCTTGTTTGTTTAGCAGCCGGTTGAAGTGAAGCACTTATCTTTGAGAATGAGGCTATAGAATTATTATGTTTAAAGATTAGATCATCCTGCAAATCTATATTTTCGTCTGAGGGTTTTTTAAAATGATCATTATTTGAAAGCGTGTGAATTTCCTTCTGAAAAGGCGAAATGTGATTCGAGTAAAAAGAGGCTGGCTGGGGATGTTAGTATGATGGAGGGTTCTGACATTTGCTCAGACCAGACATTCTCGTGAGTGAAGCTTCACTTAGCCAGGCTGCTAGACATCCACTCTGCTGCTTCATTTTTTTCCAGGCATTTTTTTCTTCTATTCTGTTTCCACCCTGCTTCCAAGAGGGGAAGATGCATGTTGAACTGGATGTTGATATTGAATGGAACATTTTGAGGTGTTAAAAGCAGGATTTTTTTGTTCTTTCTTTCTTTTTTCTTTTTTAAAAAACTGGTTTGCAGAGTAGACAGATGAATCACAGACTTTGAATTACAAGCACAGTATGTCTGCCGAGTAGTGAAGTGATTTTTTCAGGATTTTTTATTTTTTCATTCTTATTCTGTTCTATGCAGAACAGTCACTTAATTATCATTACTATCTCTTTGCCAGCAAAGAGCCGATATTTCTATTCTTGTAACTGGCACGAGTTGACAGTGCCCATATATTGGCTATTCTCCCCAGTCTTTTTTGTGTGTGGGTTTGTTTTTTGGGGGTTTTTTTCATGGATTGTAGATTTGAATTCACATTTAAGATTCCCCAAACTAGAGCATTTTGTGGAACTTTGAGTATTTGATGCAAATTAGAGCTCTTGAACTGAGCTAGCCAGTGCATATTTATGCGCTGCCACATTCAATGTGTTGTATAGACATCATACAAACTTTTCTCTGACAAATGGGTCTAGTGGTATTTTTCCAACTGTTCCATCTTTAGTTATAGATACTCTTTGCCATCATGCACAAAAAATTGTAGTAGCGGAACAAACACCTGTATTTTTTCTGTTAATAGGAAAATTATAAGTGTTATTTTACTGGTTTACTGGGGAGGGGAGGAGTGTGATTCTTACATCCTTTCTTTTGCAATGACTATCTAACAGACTGTCTCTCTCTTCACAGCATTTTTGTTAATATGTTATTACTGTTTTTTCGGGGTTTTTTTCCATTGATGCCTAAGTCAAGACCTTCATTTAATTACTTTTGAAGTTATGGGGTATTTTTGGTCACCTCTGAAATTGTACATGCACCAAAAATTAATTCAGTCCAAACCCAGAAATAAATCTCAGGAAGCAAAGAGTCTTCTATTATATATTTATATAATATTTTTGTCTTTCACTTTTCTTTTTTTTTTGATTAATGCTTCAAAATTATAGTGTAGATTTTTCCATTATTTTCATATTTTGTATTCTGCTCCTTGTTAAACGGTTTTAAACAGTCATGGTATGTATAATAATAATAATAATAATAGATAGCATTTGTATAGCGCATATCCCCGCTCAACAGCAGGCTCTATGCGCTTTACACTATATTATTACCCCAGCAGACCATAGAACACTCTGAAACATTCTCAGCTTCCCGGGAAGCATACAGTGCGAGCAGCCGATTAAGCGCTCAAACACTAACAAACTGACAAGATCTTTCGCTGTCTATAGCCGGGTACCCATTCCCACCTGGGTGAAGTGAGGAAAATTCGTGTAAAGTGCCTTTCCCAAGGACACAACGTCGGGCCCTTGGCGGGATTCGAACCCACGACCTTACGGTTGCGAGTCCGAGAGCCTAACCACTAGGCCACCGACTATATATATATATATATAGAGAGAGAGAGAGAGAGAGAGAGAGAGAGAGAGAGATGTACTAAATTTTATGTGAATTGATGTGGTATTTTTATAATGAATCCGCTACTGATGAACACTCAAAACTTCTCAGTAAGGCATATCCCGGTTCTCTCTGACGCTACATGTATGATGATCTAGACTGTAGTTACCTCGCACAACTTGTGAAATGGGGAAGATATGAGTGTTATATACCAGTGTTTCTCTGAAATGGGCTTGTATGAGTGGCTTCCATCTGCCTTAGCTCAGTAGTTTTCCTTTTTTCCAGTCAACTTTAGTCCAGTTATTCGGAAACTGCAAGTCTGGCAAACAATAGACGTCGCCTTCTCTTTTTCTCTTTTTGTTTTTCTCTTTCGCTTTCTTTCTCGCATTTTTTTTTTTTCTCTGTTTGTGTATTTCTCTCTCTTTCTCTGTCTCTGTCTGTCTGTCTCTCTGTCTCTCTTTTTCTCTCCTTCCTCCTCTCTATCTCTCAGTCTTCTCATGTGCATGCACTTGTGCTTTCTCTCTCTTTCTCCCTCTCCATCATTCTTTTTCTCTGTCTGTCTGTCTGTCTGTCTGTCTGTCTCTCTGTCTGTCTCTGTCTGTCTGTCTGTCTGTCTGTCTGTCTGTCTCTGTCTGTCTGTCTCTCTCTCTGTCTCTGTCTGTGTTGTAAGTGATGTAAAACTTTCCAGAACTACCTGAGACTGTACTAACTTTGCCTCAGTGGAATGTGGTCAAAAGCCATTTTTCTCACCTGATGTGATGGTCAAATCAGCTGGATTTTGCTTCGGGGACTGCTCCTGAATCTGCCTTATGCTTTCTATCTGCTTGACCCCCCCCCCCCTTTTCCGCCCACTCCTCAAGGTTGGAAGGACTGCAGCATGGCTGAGGGCAAAGCCTTATGATTATTGGTTGGGAGCAATTGTGCAGGATTTCTCTGCACGTTGACTGTCCTCATACTTTGTTTATACTGTGATCTCCGGCTAAAGGCAAGCACCTCGGGTGACAAGAAAAACGTTCTCTTATGTGAATGTGTTATTAACCCTATCCGTACGTCGTGTTTAACTATCGTGTCCATACGATGTGGGGAACTCTGTACCACCACTTCCCAAAATGGGAAATTTACTCGTTAATCCGGCTTTGCATAGTAGTCTGTCAAAATGATTTTTTTTTAGAAATGCTTAAAGTTTCAAAGAGGTCTTTGTACTAGAAGTATTATAAAATGTGAAGAATACAACCCGGGGGGGTAAAAAATGACCCCAGGGCATATGGATAGGATTAACCCTTTGAGCCCTTGCCACCGGTACACCCGTGGCGCGTGAAACTGCCCGTATGTCTAGCCACCAGTACACCGGTGAGTGAGACCCTATCTCCTACTAGGCCAGTCTTGGACAAAATGAACACGGAAAACAGTGTTTACTGCACAGGATGTTATTGATTATTTTCAAGATCTTTTTGAATTAGATGCTGGTACTGACGAGGACTACCCTGAGTGGGATATGGAAAGTGATTCTGATGGTCTTATGTGTTAGTAATATATCGCTCAGGAGCTCAGGCAGAGGGGCATGGTAGCCTCAGGAGGTCAGGGTTCAATGGGTTAAGCGAATGTCGATGCAGAGTAATCTTCAGTAAGTGTTTGTGGAATTTCATTGACTGATGTGAACCACCCTGTATCTGATCTCCTGTGGTAGGTTGTGTCGTTGAGCTTAGCTCGCCACGAGGTGTTAAGTTTTCTTACTCCAAATGATAGAACTGTTAGAAGGAGTTATATTGATGATTTGGGATGTGCACATACGAGTGATATTACTAGAAAAAATGGTTCAATGTTGGCAGTGTGCTTTAAAGGGGGATGATGCTTTTATCCAGTGTGCTATTAGCCGGAGACCACTGTTCATGTGGACTTTCTGGTCATCCTGTATTGTTTATGCCTGTTTACTCTCAGCTTCTGTCTTGTGTTCATTCATCGTATGGTTTGTTTGACAGGATATTTTTTCATACTTATGTTAGTCTTAGGAGTCAGTTCATCTTTTCAACTTTTCTGGAATGATTTTTATTTATTTATATTTTTTTGGTCTTACTTTTCAAACCAAAAAAAATCCAAAAAGCTTGGAGAAGAGTATCTGATCAGTATCATAGTATGCATTATGCATGGTGTTTTCCCTCTAAACTTGGTTGTCTGTTGAGGCCTTGAAATACACTCACCTATGCAATGTTCTTTTAGTAGAAACTGCCCCCTTTCCCCTTTCTCCCTCCCACCTCCACCACTCCATTTCCTCACACATGCTCTTTCTCTCACACATACACACAAACACACACACTCACACACTCACTCAGACTCACATGCACATACGCATATATGTGTGTTCATACTACATTCCCATGTATAAGCACACACAGACACACACACACACAGACACACACACACACACACACAGACACACACACACACACACACACACACACACACACACACACACACACACACATTCATCCCATCTTTGGCTTTTGTATATTTATCAGTTGTTCATGATGTCATTATATTATTTCCATATATACTTGTATTTCACTAAACAGAAATGTTAACCGTAATCACTTATCAAATACCTTTTCTTTAGTTTAATGCTTCTCCCCCGTTCACCTTTCCAGCATGTTCATAATGCCATGATGGCCATTGCCCATATACTTGTGTTTCACCAGACAAAAAAGTTGACCGTCTCCACTTAATCTAATGCTTTTCCTTTTAATGTTTCTCCCTCTCTCCCCTTTCGATACGCCTTTCCAGCAGTGAGATCAGACTTTATCGAAGTGACCCGAGTGGGTAACGCCAAGGCAGGTGATGATGATGATGAGGATGATGACGACGATGACGATGAAGACGGGGGCCTGGGCCACGAGCGAGAGTTCAGCCAGAGCCCCGAGCCCTCACCCGGTGCCTTGCGGCATCACGCCGACCTCTCGCACGACCCCGAGCATGACCTTGACCAGTCGGAGATGATCAACATGTCCACTCTGTCGGCTCCCGAGGTGTCATTGGTCCCCTCCCCAGAGGTCTCCAAAGTAAGCCGTTTTATTGTATTTGTCGTATGCGGGGATGGGGTGGGGGAGTACACTCAGCCATTTTAACGATCCAATTACATTTAGAATGAAGGGAATCATGACCTTCAGAGGGCTCTAGAATCTGCCACTTAAATCCATTTATGGCTCAAGTCAAGTGAATGTTTTAAGGCTGGTACATTTGGCCACTGTGATCCAATTGTATCTATCTATTGTGAAGTGAATTTGCTGCCTTCGTAGGGGGGGCTGGTAAACTCGACCACTTTTATCTGATTATGTGACTGGTAAACTCGGCCACCTTAATCCTATCACGTTACTTGTGAAATGAATTCATCGCCTTCATGTGTATGGTAAACTCAGCCTTTTTTCGCTGATTATGTTTCTAATGATGGTAAATTTGGACATTTTTAAAGCTCAATTTTACTGACTTTTGGGGATAATGATTTCTCAAGTAACGTGTAAACAAAAAAACCAGAAAACAACGTATTTGACGAACAAACAAAGACAACTTTGTCGTTCTGTTCTTTTCAGCGTCCCAAGTCCCTTGAAGACAACCTGAATGAAGTCCGATCTCATTATCAAAGCCGGTGCCTCAGTCGATTCAACTCGGTCAAACGCAAGCAGCTGGAGAGGCTGCGGCAGCGTTCCGATTGGTTCCTCAGTCCGACGGTGCGGGAGAGAAACAACAGCCGCAAGGGGAAAGGCGAGGGGAGCCTGAGTCTGTTTGCCAACAGCAGCAGCGGTCATGGCACGAGCCAGCATCATCACCGTGGCAACGCCGGGTGTGGTGGTGGTGGGGCCAAAAATGGTGGTGGTGGTGGCGGTAACGGCCACAACAGCAACAACAGCAACAACAACAACAACCCTAATGGCAGCAGTATGGTCCTGCAACAAAAGAACTCAGGGACTTCCGTAGTGACCAAAGCCTCGTCGGAGGGCGCCGTTCTGGAGGCGTTCTCCGACGGCGACAGCGTTTTCACCGACAACACCAGCCGCAGCGAGTCGCCCGCCTCGGAGCCCGTCTGGTCGCACATCCTCAAGGTGCACTCGCGCGACATCATCCACAGCGACACCATCGCCGAGCTGTCCCTGCCCGAGATGAGCCTGTGCTGTGGGGACGCCGGCGGCTCGGGGGCGGACATCAGCATCACCTCGCACGACATCACCCTGGGAGCGGACGCCACCACCATCACCACGGCGACCGCTTCCCTTGCCTCGCCACTCCGCACGACCGCGGGGGACGGGGTGAGGGTACAAGGGGCTCATCACCATGACGACGACTGCGATCAGGACGCAGGGGTGAGGGGAGATGATGAAGGAGGGGATGATGGTGACGATGATGATGACGACGAAGACAACACGACACCGACAGGGATCCAGGAGGAGGAGGACACGTTGATGGCCGCATCCCTGCAAGACATTCACCACACGAGTAGCAGCGCAGGGGAGGACAGCAGCACTCGCAGCGAGGAGCTGGACAAAGATTCGCCGGCCGCCTCGCAAGTAGAAGCCACCACCGCGGCAGCACGAATTGTTGAACCCCTTCCCAAGGGTACGGCGGAATCGCAGCAGCAGAAAGCACAACAACTGCAGGAAGAATCCGGTGCTCCACCAACCTGCCCTTCGGCCCTGGTGGAGGCTGGGGTCGACGACGGTGGCAAGGTGGGAGACGAAGAAGTGGTCACGCTAGGGCAGCAAAGTACTATGACCCAGATGGAGGAGGAGACGGAAGAGGCGAGGGAGGTGGGGTCTGCAGGGCACGAGGAAGCGAGGGAGACCTCGCAGCAACAACAGCAGCAGCAGCAGCAACAACTACACAGCCCGTCAGAGGTAGATAGCCAGGCCGTCGCCTCCCCTCCCACCGGCCAGGAAGAGGGAGGGGAAGAGAAGAAAGAGGAGGTGGTCCAGTGTTTCCTCGTGGAGCGCCATTACGGGCAGGACACAACGGCAGATTCCTAGCAGCAAGCCATCTTTTCTTTTGAAACCTTTCAGGGCTTGGAGTGTTGTTTCTTCAATTCGTAGAACGGCTTGTAGTTGTTTAGATTTTTACTACTTTTATTGCTTTGTCTCCTGTACGCAATTTTTTTTTTCTTTTTTAAAAAAATGCCATGTCTAGGTTGTTTTGGGTTTTTTTGTCCAAAGTTTTCATTTGCTTTCAAATTCTGTTGTTTTTCCATGTTGGTTCTTTATTCTTCTGTTGTGCTGTTTCTTTTCACTATAGCAATATTTATCTAGTCACGAATGCCTTGTTTGTTCAGCTTTTCTTCTGTGTTTTCACGTAGCAGAGCAAGCAAAGAATATGCAAATTCATGCGACGATTCGCACGTTTCAACGGCTGATGGAGAATGTTGTAGAACAAATGTTTTTGGTGCATAATTTTCAAGATAATCCGTTTTTAGTGGATAGACTGTCCTTTATATTCAAAATGAAATTGTTCTTAGTATTTGACTTGTCAGAGAACAAGGTTTTTTGGGTGTTTTTTTTAGCAATGGACATTTGTGTGGCAGAGCAGGTACTCATTAAAAATCACAGATTAAAACTTTATGAGATGCCAACAAATGAAAACTAAAACCCTGCATTTACGAGGATGAGTTAGGCAAGCAGAAAAGGGTTGGCGGACGTGACTAAAAAAAACCAAACCCAAGAGACTAATCAAGCACAGTCTACAAACGAATTTTCCAGTAATGTCTTTTTGTAATGCCATAATGCTAAAAGTTGAACTGAAGTCATGGTTTTCATCACGTCAGCTAGTCTGCTCCTAGCACTGCCATATCTCGGGCTGCGGTAAAGATGTCTTTATGAGAAAAACAGAACTACACATATCTCTGGAATTGGTGTTGGGCACAGAAATAATCCAAGATTACAGACGTCTTAACGAATGAGTGTAAAGAAGTTCCTCACGTCGTCGCCACACGTTTGTTGAAAGGACTGAAGGACTAAAGGACAAATCTTGTCTCCTCGCTGTGAGGGACAGTAGTGTGGAGTAAAAACTTAGAATAGCGTGTCAGGTGTTTTGCTTTTTTGGGGGGTTTGGGAAACTATCAGTTATTGCTTCAGCAAGGGAGCTGTTGCTTCTGAGGTTTAGGTACCGAAAAAACTGTACTTTATTGTCAAGTGAAGACTGAGTAGAGTATGTAGTACTGGGGTTTTACTGTAAGAAATATGAGAACTGAACGTGTTCCTATTTGTTCCCCTCTGTCGAACACTTTAATTGCAAATTCGCGTGCTTGCATATGCACTGATACACAGGTACACTCACTTGCACATTTACACACACTCCTGTACACACACTCACACACACATGGAGGCACACACACACACACATACACACACACTTATACACAATCTCATTCACACTCCCACGTACACACGCACGTCATTTTCTGTTGATGTGTAGTCTGAGAGGCCTTTAGTTTGACGTGCTCAAGTCATGATCCACTCTACCCAGTTTTTGTTTGTGTTAAATAGTTTCCTTTTCTTTGTGATTTCAGTTTTAAATATGCAATGGCAAAGGACTTGATTTGCAAAATGTGCTTTGTTTGATGAATTATGTTAAATGATCTTGAATGATTTTTAACTTGCTAATGAAGAATAGAACCCTTGCCCTGGTCTGCATTTCGTCATCATTACCCATGGATTAAAATAAATAAATAAATACATCGTATGCTTTCTCCATACTCCCCACCCACTTCCTCCCACCCCCCTTAAAAAGTCCATACCATTATGACATTGATTCTCGTGTTTGGAGAAATTCACCGACTGTGTGGTAGCCCATGTGTGAGGGTATGAGGGGTGTTTGCTGTGTCACACTGGAATGTATGGATGTACACGTATTGCACTCTTTCCTTTAAAAAAAAAAATTTCCTTGTGTATGTTAAAGTGCTTGCCATTGTTTTCTTGTTTATGAGGTTAATGTTTTTTTGGTTTGTGCGACTTACTTATTTTTTTTCTCCCTGTGTGGTGGCTGTGGTAGCATTTTTATACCAGGCGTGCTGAAACTGAAGAACGTTGTGGCAAAAGACACCTATGATTTTATTCGTGGTTTTGGCACACTGATTTTTTTTTTTTCTGACTGCCTAGATTGAACAGATGAGAGCCAAGCCACTGAGAGGTTCAAGCTATGGTTCAAGTTACACTTGCGGAAAGCAGTGTCACCAGCATTTTATACAGTTCTAGTCTGAAGCAGTTTAAGTGTGATGACGTGGAGTATGGAGAAAGCAGGGGTGCCGATTTTTTAAAATGAATGTGGATATCGGGATTTTGCCCAACTTCTTAATGCAAGATGTACCTGACGAATGTTATGCATCAAGTCTGAGTCCCCATGGCGGCATTTTCACAGGGTCTAAAAAGTTCCTGGGGGGGGGGGAGATGTTGGGTAGCTAGTTGGCACCTTCAGGGAAAGTTGAATGAGTTAAGATGAAATATATTTTCCATCACTAGAAGATATGAATAATATGGGTGAAACTTATGAAGGAAGTGCAGCTAAATTTTTATAGAACCATTAGGAACTGCCCATTTCGAAAAGGAGAAACAACAGGTTTTTTTTGTTGTTCGTTTTGTTTTTTAAAATAAAAACAGATACAACAATATATGGGCCTAAAATTTACTTGGAAGGAGGGGTTATTTTTGTATGACAGTTTACTTCTCAGTGACTTGGAATTTAACTGTCCAATGAGGAGATTATGTGTAAAATTGTAGAATAGTATGTGTCTTCAGGCCTTATGCAATACGCAGCGTACATAATTTAGGATTTTAAGGGGGGGGGGGGGAATAGACACTATGGTGGCTGGTGTACGTTACAACTGTCTGATACTACATAAGATAGTTTGGAGTGGAATATCTACTTATTCTTTAATCATCGAGATTTTCCTATACTGGTCGCACGTGTTCACATTAAGTAAGCTTGCACCGTTCATATTCAGATATCCGAGCGAGTTGAGCACATGTACGTATAATGAACACCGATACTACTACTACTATCAAAAGATAAAGCATTCCTGACCAGGTTTATTATTATTACCGCCGAACGTACTATCATGACAACTACTACTACTACTACTAGTCTCATTTGTTGTTCTGGCTGAGATATGAGTACGTGTGTAATTGGCTGTTGTGCGACTGTACTATTATTTTCCTTTGTGATTTGATGTATATATGGATCTTTTTTTTTTTGGTGCAAAAAATTGACTTTGCTTTTTCATCGGTTTGTGTTATGGATGATTCTCGCTGCACTCCCTGATAAAAGCATGCCATGCTGTGCTCTTTGTAGTGGTGGTCCCCCCCCCCCTCCCTCATGTACATATCCCCCCCACACCACAACCCATATGATGATTCGTATGTATTTGTTGCTAGTCTTTTCTCCTCTGTTGTCTTAATGCACCCCCCCCCCCCCCCCACCCTTTTTTTTTGGTGACTACTTATGTTCCATAGACTTTTATTATCATTGACATTTACAAGTTCTTTATTGGTGTTATGTTTGAATATGTAGTCTTTGTCAAAACTCAAGTGTGGTTTATTATGGCCTTCCTAGCCTGGATGAATCCTGTTGTTTTTTTCCCCCTGCTTTGCTTTCCTTTTTTTTTTCTCTCCTGACAGGCTCCACGTAAAGGCTCTGTTACTGTTATGTTATATATATTTATTTTTCTGTCTGGAAAGGAAAGCCTTTTATTTGGCCTCGTTATTTTCCGCAGACACTTGTAGTCTTGCAGTAACTAGCTCTTCACAACAGCATGTGCCCAGCTACACACTCGTGCTGTAGTGGATGGGTTCGCTTCTAGCACAAGGAAATAATGTTCTATAAACGTTTTATTTAATTTCAAAGCAAATTGGAAAAAAAAAACCCTATGCTCATTGAAAATGTGACCTGTAATGTGTGGACTGAGATGAATATATATCTCTTCATATATATATATATATATATATATATCTCTCTTGGGATGTGTTATGCCCTGGAGTAAATGTGGTGACCTTGACCTGTAGAGGGATAGAGCTCTCAGACTGTCAGTGCTGACGGTTTCCGTGCTTTTGTTTTAATGAAAAAAGAGAAAACACCATTCCAGCTTATATTTTATACGTATATATATATACACAATGTTACAACTGACAAAGGGCAGTGTGCAGATTTAGCACGATGTGAGGAAAAAAAAAGTAGATTTTTGATGCAAGCTCACGTTTTAAGGGGCTTCTGTTTTGTTGTTTACACCCCCACCCCCAGTCCACCCCACCCCACCCCACCCCACCCCACTCCAACCCCACTCCTCCCCACACCCTACCCCCACCCAGGAGTAAAATGACCGGTTCGTCAGTTGACAGGGGTAAATGATGAAGCTTTGATAGGGCTGGATCTTGTTATGTTGGGTTTTGGGGGGGAGGAGGGGGCACACATGAGACTGAGCGGACGAGTTGTATTTTAGTGGTTGATCGGACTGTTGGGGGGGGGTGTCAAGCACTGACTGGACAGTTGGGATTACTCACTTAGTTTTTGACCCAAGGATTCGTCCCGTTGTGCTCGGCTGGACTTCAGTCTTATTGTACTGACAACGTTGATGTTGACTTTCTGCTTCGTCGAGATTTGATATGTGTTTAGCGAGTTGCCCATGGTCCAACAGTGACTCTCTAGTTTTTTAAAACTTATTTTACGGAAAATAGAGTTTTAACTCAAAGGGTGGCTAGGAAAGCTAAAAAAACCCCCTAAAAGTGAATGTGTTACTAACTAATTATACATTGAGGTATTCTAAGACCCAAGTTTGTTTTTTTTTTAATATTTTTTTTTTAAATTCCAACCTGTGGATGTGTAGACTTTGCTGTTACCAGGGTTCCTGCCACCTTCTTGAATTCAACGAGTCCTTGAAAACTCCTTGAATTTTGCCAGATTGGACTTACACAACTTTTTTGTCGGATTGCTCTTGGCACGCCGTCGAAAACGGCATGAATTTCTTGACCAAACCTCCTTGAATTTTTATTATTTCTTCTTGAAACCTCCTTGAAATTTCCTTGAATTTGGTGGGGAGGACATGGCAGGAACCCTGTGTTACTTTTGTCTTTTTACTACCATGACTGTTTGTGTGTGATTTGGACGATGATTCATTTATAAATACGATAGTGACTCTTATTGATGATGGTGATGATGATGATGATGATGATGACAATGATGATGATTCTCTTCAGGTGCCTTTTGTGCAAACGTGCAAGTTGAACCTTTGAACTTTGTGTGTCGTGACTGGGAGCTGTGAGAATTTTTTTTGTAATCTCCTGCGGATGATTGGAGGTCACCACTGATAAATCCTGCTTCTTTTCTTCTCCTCTGTCTGTCTGTCTTTCTTTCTTACTCTTTCCCTGCATTTAATAATCATTATTCTGTCGATAAGCTTTTCTTTACTCGAACAAACGAAACAAACCTAGTTTCCTCCCACACTGGTGGTGGTACCTTCCACTCTCCCTCCCTCCCTCTCCCTCTCTTTTTCTCTCTCTCTCTCTCTCTCTCTCTCTCTCACTCTCTCTCTCTCCACATGTCAACGAGGTGTAGGTTTGTCCCTCTTGTATAGTTTATCTTGTCACACAAACTGGTGGTTCTATCATCCTCTGTATCTTTTGTTTTACATATTTTACAAATCTTGATTCAAATGACTTCATTTGCCATGTCTGTGTTGCACAACATACCGTGCCACACAATGAAGTCAGATCTTAAGGAGACATAGCTGTAGAACTGGGTTACCTTTTGTCTTTGCTGGAACAGGGTATACGTCCCTCTTAACTAGTACCTGATCCACATCAGACTGATCATGAAAAGTCTCCTGTTTGTTTATATCTGTGAATGTGACATGCTGTAATTTTTAGGGGGGAAAATTTTCAGCCTGAGACTTTTAGACAGTGTATTTCTGCTCAGATTTAATGTCCTGCATAACCCATCTCGGCCCTGACGGGCATGGTTGAAAGAGCCTGCCTCTAAAATGATATTATTTATGAGTTGTGTGGATGGGAAAACGTTGACAGTCAGTCACACTCTGCGCTCTGCTCTGCTGCATGGTCCTCTCATTTCAACTCTTATCAGGCCTGGAGAATCCTCCTCCCCTAACTAATTTGAACAATTTCATCAGAGACACTTTCGACATTTTCGGTAATCAGAGGACAGAACGTCTTTGGAAGCTAAGACTTTCCTCTCCTCTGACAAACTTTTCCCCTTCAGGCCTTGGTGGTGAGCAGCACAGCGCAGCGCAGCGTCGGTTGTGTGCAGAAAATGTCCTTTTTGCTGATTGCTTGATCCTGACTGGCATTCTGTGATGTAATGCGCAGGTCTCTCGCCTTTTTTAAAACGGACATGAGTTCAGTTGCCACACACGGAAAATATTTTTAAGGATATAATTAAGTCACGGCCTCTATCTTTCTGCTGGAAGGTGTCCCTCCCAGCTCAGGTTGGCTCTTTACAGGCAGGGTTGTGACTGGCAAGTTGGAAGTAGCCTATCTGTTGAATTATCATCTAAATTGTTTTGAGAAGGGTGTGAAACATTTACCTTGAATTATTATGTAATTGCTGTGGCCTACAACAAAAACGGTTGGTCCTGTTCTCAGTAATGTCCACGTAAACGATTCGTGCAACGCGGGAGACAAAACCCAAAATCTTTCCTGAAGAAGCTAGTCCATTTTATTACTTACTTAGTAAGTGTGTTTGTCATGCTAAGCTGAAACTTCATTCATGACTGACTGATGTATATCGTACGAAAAGTTTACATTTTAGACATTTTGTAGCTTTAAAGATATTCATGTCCACTCCACAGTGTATGATATCTGTGTGTTTGACTTTTTACATTGTAGGGTTTACCCTTCCCTCCCTTTGCTTTTCTGTCTCAAGGTCAAAGACTGACTTTTAAAATGTTGTAGTTCTGATCCTGGGGATTATACAAATCTCATGTGCAAATGTTTGTAAGCACTCATTTTACCGTAATTTATTTACTCTGCCCAGATCTGAAGTTCAAAGTACTCTTTAAGAATTTTGGAAATTTTGTTTTAACCACCACATCCGATATATATTTCCTGTGCACTCATTTGAGAGGTGGCGGCCACTCATGCCAGTCATCCAAGGCTCCGCTGGTGCAGTGAACAAATGTGGAGCAACCCGATGAAACGAGTCGCATGTCACATTTTGTCAGTACAACAGCATGGCCATTAAATTAAAGATCCTGTTTAAGCCCTACGAATGGGGAGGGGGGGGGGGGGGCTGTTGTCATTGAGCCACTTTGGTTCCAAAGTTATAGTCACTCGAAGTTGGGGAATCAGAGACGCACAGTTTGGAGAGAATCAAGCTTTTGCCTGATGTTTTGAAACAGCTGTGTGTGACTTATTTATTACTTATTTTGTCGCGTTGCTGCGCAGATATTCTTTTTGTCGCGTTGCTGCGCAGATATTCTTTTTTTAAAAAATCTGAACTTGTCGTTTGTAGAAATCCATGACATATGTGATAGGGTTTGTTTGAATTTTTGAAGTTTTTCTAAAGTACAGGGGGAAATCCTATAGAGAACTCCAACATGATCAATCGTATGTGTGTAGATGGTTTACCTCAGAGTTTAGACTTGATTTTTAGACTTCCGGTCATAGCATTGTATTTCATGCAGGGTTGTCTTTTCCAGATCAGTTGTCCTTCGATTATTTATCAGAACTTCAATTTCATGTCAGACCCATTCAGTGTTACTTTCAGCAGAATTTTTATTCCAAAAATACTTAAATACCTTCCCCTCCTCACTCCTTCCTCTGAAATACTTATATATATATGTGTGTGTAATATTGTAGGAGTGGGTTGGCGTCATTTTTGAGTTGGTACTTTAGTCGTTTTTTCTTTTAAAAAATCATTGACTTATAAATGGCAGCACTTGGTCGCAGGAGACTGAGAAAATCCACAAGGGGGACCCTGACATCCTCCTCTGTGTCCCCCACGTCCCCCCCCCCCTCCCACAAACCCAAATTCCAATTTCATTGAAATGTCATCAAGTCTATGCTGCTACTACTGTAAAAAAAAATATTTAAAAAATAATAATATTCAAGAAACACTACTACTGAATGCAAGCAGTTGGGACCTCAAACAGGATGGGGGAAATATCTTTCCTCCAGTGTTAGTGGCAGCTGAGATGAGAGCTTGGCTGTGCTAGAGGGTGCTAGGAGGACATTCTGTTGTGGGCTTAGAATTTTCATACCCACGGTTTTCTGCATCATGTCATTTTTTTTTTCCCCGAAGTGAATCTCAACTGTTTAAACTCCCACTGTATCTGACGTTAGAGAAAATGGTGGTGTTTGTGAAAGAAGCATGTTTCTTCCGGGGGGGGGGTGGGTGTTGCTTTTTTCAATATTGGTCTTTTTTTTGTTTCTGTGAAGCGCTGGTAGTCCCTCTTGACTTGTCGCTCTCCTTTCTGCTGTTCTTATTAGGTCGCTTTTAAGCACAAGGGGGCTACCCCAAAAAGAGCTGTTTTGAGAAAATCGAAGGTAAAGTTTTTGGACCCTTTTTCAGTTTCTTTAAAAGACAATGAGAGTTTTCTCTATAACCAAACAAATATACACCCAAGTGAAACCCAACTTCTCCTAGAGGTAAGGCAATGCCCACTTTGGGTGTAGGTCTAGATTTCTAGATACCCCCGAAATCTGGGTTAGCCCGCTTGTCCTTAAAGCAACCATGTAAGATAATGTGTAAGTTTGTTTGGGTTTTTATTCCTGCTGGTAGGTAGGCGGTTCGAGGATGCTGCTGTTTGGTTTTCCACTACTATCTATCTATATGTTGTTTCTGTCTGAACATACTTTTCCAAGCTCTATATTATGAGAGTAATTGCTTTAAATGAAAGTTTTCACGCTCGCAAAAATTTTAATGCTTTTGAAGGGAAGAGAAACAGGGACGCAAATTTAAGTGTCGCAAATCTTCCTGTTTCCCCAAACGTGGGCTGGCCTGATTATGTTTTTGTCTTGATTTTTTCTTAATTGCTGGCGAAAAAAACAAAAATCAAATCAATCAGTTTATTTGAAAAAATGTAAAGTTTGTTTTGCAAACATCTCAAAAAGAAAAGGTTTGTGTCTTGTGCGCTCATATGACCTTATGCAGTTGCGAGTGCCCTAAAACACTTACAAAAGAAAATCAGGAAAAAAATCTTAGAAGTCGTGCATAGTGTTCACAATTTTGGCTGCTTGTCGTGTTCAGTGTACTGGTGCTGAGGGCATATCTTTTTGGGGGGCTGGGGGTGGGGGTGGGGGTGGGGGGTGCGCAAGGGGAGTAGGTGTACTTAATTATTTCCCACATAGAGAGACAAACCCGGTGTGGTCTGACTAAATCGCTGGCATTGTTTTGATTTGACGTGTTTTCTCCCCTTTTTACCTTTCCGTGTGATTTACGTTGATTTTTCGTTTTCTTCTCTGCCTGCCTCTTACAAACACTTTTCAAACAGAATGCATATCTTGTGGCAGATGATGACTTTGTGATAACTATACTGATCCTTTTTTACACTGTGTGTTTGTGTGTGTGTCGATGTGTGTACTTGCATGCATGGATGTTGGTGTGTGTGTGCATGTGTGTGTGTGTCTACACATGCATGTGTACGTGCAGGTAAGCCACATGTACTGCTTTGCCTCAGACTCCGAGAGTATGAAGGCAGAGTAGTAACTGTAGCATTTCCTGTTGACGACGGATGATCGCAGGCGGGAAAACTGCTCAATGCTTCACTTCTTGTGTATCTCAGACTCAGATGTTTGGAGAAAAAAAATGTTTATACCTTGTAATTGAGAAAAAAAACCTAACAAACGTCCTCCGCTATTTTATTCGAATGAATGCCTGCTTTCGGTTCGATGTAAACTATTTTTACCTTGTGATTGCTTTGTCTTAACATCTTGACCTTTAGTTACACTCAGTAACTTTCCCCCTTACTATGTTACTTGAATGTGTTTTTGGGAAGGAAGAGTTCGGGTCTGTTTTTTGTGTTGAGTGTGCGGGATAGAGAGAGAGATGATGAGAGGTGAGTGATGCTGGAAGTGGATGCCATGTGTTGCTTATTACTTTTCGCACCATCATATTTGAATGTCTGTAGACAGGAGTGAGCTAAATGGTTGTGGAGATATTTTAAACACGAACTAATTCCATAGGAACAAAATGTATGTACTTTACTTTTTTCTTAATTTCTGTGTCCCTTTCTGCTATTTGGATTTTTATTATTTCTATGCATCCGTGATTTTGATTGTTTGTGTAGAGCTGTGTTGTTGATACCCTGCGGCCGAGTCGCCTGGTCGTTGATGGACGTGTGCTGCTGTGAAGAACACTGAATGGTATGACGCAGTAGCTACTTCACTCCTGTGTGGTGTTTTATATGATCTTGTAGTTGTGTGTCGACACGGAATGTCCTTTGTTTTCCCTGACTGTGGGGAAAGTACTGAACTACTGTCACAAACAACCCCCCCCTTTTTTTTTTCCTCCATGACCAGTAATGTATATACATATGTACCTTAACACGGCTTTCTTGTTGCAATTCAATCAGTCCTGTTCAAATCCAAAGCCCACGCAAATATGTCTCTTCCTTGAAATTTGTTCAGAACAACTCTAAATTTTCCTGTGAGTGTGAGATTGGTAAAGTTTTTCTTCGATTTACAGTTGTGAAATTTCCATGGTGAGCTTGTGGGTGGGTGTATGTGTGTGTGCATGTGTGCGTGTTCACCGTCCATTCTGCTCTTGCAACTACTTGCAGTCAGTCTAACAAGGATAGGGAATTTTCCGAAAATTTCGGAATTCTGAATTTTTTTTACCTCCGAATTAAAAAAAAAAAAAAAAATTGCCGATGATAAATTCGAGAAAAAAAAAATTGGCGAAAGAGCTACATACTACCATTTCTCCTCCTACTTGAACATGAGAAAATGAACATGCAGGGAAAAGAATTAGGATACTGCTTGACCATCAAACATTGATCTGACTGGTAAAAGCATTCATTGTAATGTAAGTATTTAGATGAATGTAGGCTTCTGTATTTTCTAATTTTATCAATTTTGTTTGTTACCTAGTGAAATAACACCTTGTTCTAATTCTTTTTTTAACATTCAAAACACTCTCAGAGACTACGTTTTTAAAAGTTTTTAGACTACATAAACGTGGGGACTGCGCCGCCCCCCCGAACCCCTGCTGCTGTCGCAGAATCTTCAGAAAAACTTTTGGGAATTAGTCCCTGTCCCTGGTCTAAGTAGATACCTTTTTTGCTTTTGAAATTCCCCAATAACTAAATTAGTGTCCAGCTTTGCTGTGACCTCTAACCTCTGTGTATTATTGAAGTTTTGAGAGACCCCCTGGCGGTTTCTTTTGCTATATTCTCTCTGTGGGCGCAGTCAAAATCCTCTAGGCTTCAAAGACAAAGACAGTTTTGATAAGGGTTTTTTTAAATTGCTTTTTTTTTTCTTCCCCTAATTATTTTTAATCTAATCTGTTTATATGAAGTCGTTTTGATGTACATATTGTATGATTTGAGAACAGACAAGTTCTGCTTGGTTTTTGTTTTGGTAGAAGCCAGCTATTATTATTAAGTGCAACTATGATGAGACTAATGTACGCAAGTGGACACGTCTCTTCTCCTTGTTTTGGAAGATGAAGTGGTTGTTCTCATGTGGCAGACTTGGGACTTTCTCTTTACTTTACTTGTAGCTGTGTCCCTGTCTCTCTCGGTCTCCCCTCTCTCCCTCCCTCCCACATGATTTTACGAACGTGAAAATAGTTGATGTTTGTGTCAGCGAAATCTTATTACTTTTCTTTAATGAGGTTCCTTCCTTCTGCCTATAAAAGTGAGTCTTTTTTTGTCTGATTTTGACCTCTTTTCTTTGGAATGATCCTGCCATAAAGAGATAGGGGTTGGGTACCATACTGGAGGTGACTGCAGAATGTTGACATGGACAGAACTCTAGTCTTTGAGTATGATCTGAACTTTTCCTTTTTCTTTTTCGCCACTTGGAAATACCCCTGGTGTCAATTCTTTTCTTTTATTAATTCACGCAATTTGGTCTGAATTATTTCTCGACTTGGCTTGGTGATGAGCTTCACTGATCTCTGCTGCTATGCTTTACATATACAATTTTTTCCCCCCCACCTTTTATTTTTGAAAAAAAATGTGAATCTCATTTTTGCGTGCCATGTGGAAAGAACTCGCAATATGGGCTTCTGAAGATTTCCTGTGGTGCTCCTCCTTGAAGAGTTACTTTTTTTGCAATTTTGACGTGGTAATGAGTAGCTTCTTCGTAGATCATCTTGTGCTGGTGTAAGAACCAGTTTTGTGTGGTATTGTCAAAATCCAAATGACCTTTTTCATGCAGCACGGTTATTTGAGGGCTTTTTTTTTTTCTGAAAAAGAAAAAAGAACTTGTAAAATTCTGTCGACAGTTTGAGAGTTTGAGAATTGAAAAAGAAGCTGGGTCCTTTGACAATGGCAGTCTTTGTGCCCTGTGAGAAAATGTAAGAGGTACTTAAAATAGTTTGAGTTTATAGTCTTCACAGGGTATTCATTACAATCACCTCCACCTGTACCCTTTTACTTTTTCTTTTTTCTCATCATTTTGACTGTGGTGTTTGCAGGACTCTTTCTTAGATTTTTATGAGAGAAAAGAGTTTAGTTGTCGTCCTGAGTGGTCCTGTGTCTTGTGTGTTTGACGATGATGCTTCTTGTTTGTCCGTTTCCACATGTTGGGGGGAGAGGATGCTCCCCCCCCCCCTCGTCAGATTTGCAAACTTATGTTTCCCCCCTTTAGTTTATGACCACCCCCCTCCCACCCCATCGTGTGTTTCTATTTATACGGCTAATTCCACATTAATTATGCTCATTTGTTGCATTTGAACAAAGTGTTAACGATTCTTGAATGTCACAAATTTATATGTTTGACATGTTTTTCACTCTTGATTTTTGTTAGCGTCATTGTAAACTTAACCGATGGAAGTGTACTTACTGGTCCAGTCAAACTAGATGTACTTTGACTGGCCAATAATTTAACCTCTTAAACACACACACACGCACACACACACACATGAGCAAGCAAACACAGACGTACACATATACGTTTATATATATGCACGTGTGTATACACGATCCATGCATAATGGTACTGAAGGACACTCGCTGTGCAACAACATTTTGCTGTCTGTGGCAATCGTTTCGTTTCTTTTTCTGTCTTCTCAGTTGTGGCCTGGGAAGGTGGCCGCCGTTATATTTATATTTCATGCATTTTTTTTTAGGTCATGGATCCTTTTTTGTTTGGAGTAGTCTCACCGTCTGTAAGTTGTGGCGGTAGTTTGAGCTTTGTTAAGTATGGACCCGAACCCCTTCCTTCCCCTACCCTACACAGTTCACTGTGGCTGGAGTGACTACTGAAACCTTTTTTTTTTGCTTTGCACTTTACGAGCAGTGACTGACAAATTCCATTCAATAATGTGCTCAAAAATTTTTTTTTATGTACACCCCCATGTGGCGTGAGGCAGAAGTTGTTTTCTCTGTGGTACTACTTTAGGATGATGGGTAGTGGTGGTAGCTCACTCTGAGGTGCTCGGAGAATTTTCTGATGATGTCTTCATTCAGTAATCTCCTCCGGTGCGACTTTAGGGAGGAGATAAAATGTTTCATAGTAGTTAGGCCTGACCTATAGCAGCTTCTTAAAAGACGAGATTAGTTACTGTTTTTTGTTGTTGGTTTTTTTTTCAGCGTAAAAAAGTGCCAGTTGTACGATACTGTAAAAACTTGGTGACGGAGGAGGCTGTTTAGAAGTGGCACAACTGTCGGCTGTCATTAGGTAGGGCTATCTAGGCTAAATCGAAAATAAGAAAATGGCGAATGAAAAAAAAAAAAAAATTTTTTTTAATTTTAAAAGCCCCTTGCTGTAAAGACTGAAAAAGTCGGAGTGGCTGCTTGCAGTTTTCTATTTCTGTTCTGTCCTCTCTACTACCAGTGTTTCTTTTTGGATCATTGTATTTGATTTCTGGATTGGTTTATCTATTTCTTTATATATATTTTTTCTTCCTTTTTTCTGGCCGTGTTGTCCTTTGAACTGCGTATGTTTTTCACCAACTTGCTCTGCTGAGTGGCTGTGTGTATTGTACGTGTGTTTAACACAGTGACTGAACTCATTGTTTGATGTGGTGTGAACCTGCAAAAGCCATGATATGTCTCTCTCTCTCTCTCCACTCTCACAAACAAGCTTGATATTTTTCTTAACATCATCACCATCTCTTCACACTTTTCCTGTTTCTTATGGGCTTGATCATGTTGTTAATTTTTTTTTTTTAATAATAAATTTGTATAAATGTCCAGCTTATTTGCAGCGTTCTTTACTTGTGTTATCATAAATATACAAAGGTTTGGTTTATCAACACAATACTGTGAGTGATACCTTGCCTGTGCTATCCACTATTTGTTGATAAGAGATGGTTCGATTCCTAGTAGGGGTGGGTTTTAAAAAAAATCTGCATTGTTTGGAGAATATGAGAATAAAAGAGGCTCTGAACTGACATCCAATGGGAATTATAATGGCGACCTCAGTGCTTTGTTGTCGTATCTCCATTTTTTAAACCATAAAAATGGGACTTTTTATTAAGTTAAGCCCACTCTTTGTTATGCATTGTTTTCAATGTTATTAAAAATGGAGATACGACAAAAAAGCACTGAGGTCCAGATACGTTGACTTGAAGGTATGCAGGCAGGCCTACTCTTCAATAAAGGGATACTAAAGTTCATTAAGATGAACTACGCACATATTCAGCGCAAGTCAGATATTAATAATAGACATCCTCACTGTTCCAAAACCTGTCTACAGGGGCCGTGCCTTAAATTATGACCTATTCTTGTAAATTTAAAAAAATGGACTTGTGAGCTTGGAAATAGAAACCAGGATAACACAAATAATTCAATTAAAAAGAAATTTCATTTTTTTTTTCGCGTATATTATTATTATACACATTTGATTTCATTGAATTTGAGGAGAAGCACATAGACACAAAACTTGAAGAGAGCAATTGTGGGAAAAGATGCATCTCATATAATATAGCAAGTGCTACAGAAAGGTGTGTGACTCATTACAGAGTGCTGAAGAGAAGATGGATAGAATCATCACAAAGTACTGGAGAGGAGATGGATAGAAATAGAATCATCACAAGGTACTGGGGAGGAGATGGATAGAATCATCACAAGGTACTGGGGAGGAGATGGATAGAATCATCACAAAGTACTGGAGAGGAGATGGATAGAATCATCACAAAGTACTGGAGAGGAGATGGATAGAAATAGAATTATCACAAAGTACCGGAGTGGAGATGGATAGAAATCGAATTATCACAAAGTACTGAAGAGGAGATGGATAGAATCATCTCAAAGTACTGGAGAGGAGATGGATAGAATCATCTCAAAGTACTGGAGAGGAGATGGACAGAATCATCTCAAAGTACTGGAGAGGAGAAAATTAACTGAGGCAGTGTGATGAAATCAGGCGCTCGTCAAAATGCAGAAATCGAAGAAACGAGCATTTTCCCATCAGTTTGGAAATTTTAATCAAATATTTTTTATATTTGGCTCTACTCATTTTATGTCATTATAGAAACACATTTCCATGTGAATTTTACTGAAAAACATTGATTATCGACTCAAAATAAAAATGTCATTTTTCTGTTTTCAAGGACTGTTTAGCTATTGGAGTTACCAAACTTTGGCAGCCATTTTCTCGCCAATTTCACCACTAAAACTAGGTGACCTCACTGCCTTCAATCGCTAATATCTTGAACTCTTTTCAAGATATTTGGATATTTATTTCATTGGAAGCAAGGCAAATAAATAAGCTTTATGTTGATACCAATAACTCCACATGGCCAAAATTGCCGAGCGCCTGATTCCACCGCGTCGTGACACTTATGTACAGCTTAGTCCGCTCAAAATGAAGTCTGTGAGACCACCGGGTTTTCTTCAATTTAGCTGAATTTTCAGTTTGGGGAGGTTGCTCAATCTAAAATAGAAGGGAATTTTTAAAATGTTCTTTTCGGTTTACCACTGGGTTTTTTTGATAAAGAGAAGCACATGGACAATTGACACAATACCGGACATACAGTGCAGAGAAGAAGCAAGACAGACAGACAGACAGAAACAAGAAGGGG
>NW_004797938.1:108958-116489 GCF_000002075.1 Aplysia californica | reverse complement strand
TAATTTATGTTTATAATATTATATATTGTCTTGATTTCTCCGTAGGCGTGCCAAAGCGAAAGAAGTGGAAACTACCTAGACACGTCGTGTTCCTCTCTCTCTCTCTCTCTCTCTCTCTCTCTCTCTCTCTCTCCCTCTCTCTCTCCTTCCTCAGAACGTGCCCGCACAAAATTTTATGTTTATAATATTATATGTGGTCACGTGAACGAAAATTAGCGTCACCACAGACATTATGCTATTACTTTATAGTTTTATTCATTTTTTATTTATTGTAGGCCTAGGCCTATATCTACATGTATTTATTTCTACTCATAAGCCTATACAGGTCCGTAGTAATAGTAATATTTAACAGTAGGCCTAACTCAAAGAGTCATGAATGACCTGTACAGTACCTCGACACTTTTTTTTTCGTGACGAACTCATAGACCCACGTTCTAAATGTTCAACGGAGATGTAACACGCACGAAATAGAAAGAAAATAGCAAACATTACTTTTATCATTATTATTAATAGATTCTTATCATAATTAAATAAATAACTATAACAACACAGGTACAAAAACGTCTCTCCCCCCAACCCAACATAATAATATAATATTGTAATCTTTGATTTAATAGAATGAGGAGTAGATCTAGGAGTTTCAGGGTAAAGCAGATTCGAAGAGCTTCAGCAGCCTGTTGTTTCTTTTCATAAAAAAACACAACAACCAACAACCTTTCCGAGAGGAGAAGGTAGAAGACCTAATAATTAGTGTTGATGAGGTTCTTTTTTTTTCTTCTTCAAGTAATAGAATCTAGTCGACAATGGTCATTATCTAAATCATATCTTTATAACCCCCCCCCCCCCCCTTTTTTTTTGGGGGGGGGGGGGGGGGTTGCCACCCCCAAGCATCGACAACCGAATATAAGTTTGTTTGTTTGTTTATTTGTTGCGATTGTAGATTTTTGATTGGTCAAAAGCCCAGGGTTTTTTTTCATCCCAGTTACCATAGCAACTTCTAAAAACGGAACACTGCAACAGGTGTTTATTCCATATTCAGAGAAGGCTTATTTCCATTCGGGTAGTCCTGCCGTTATACAGTCTGAGGTGAACATGCCCCGCTTCCCTGTTTTAAATTGTTACACAGGGATTTGCATGAGAAAAGCAGCAACGAGTAGCGGTTAAAGGAGCTTATCGTCAGCTCCCACGTTGCACGGGAAAGATTAGGCTAGCCTACACACGGAACCAGCCACTTCATACTTGACTGCCTGATGCGATCTTTATCGGAAACGAACCTGATTTTATACTGCTAGGAGAATATACTTTTTTTTATTGCCTTCCATGTTTTGTTGTGGGTTTTTTGTTTTTTTTACTTACTGTGCCCCTAATAACCCATGTCAGTCAACTGTGCGCCTGGGCTTCCCATCAACTCTACCGGCTTCTATTTCTAGATCTTGTTCTGAAGTTTATGTTCTGGATTAGGAGAAGCTGGAATGCTGTCCCTTCAACAATGATTTGTTCATGCTGCACCGTGATATGAATTAGATCTATAGTTTTGCAACAAATTAGATTTATAACGTAGGCCTAGCCTAGCAGTAGCACACAGTGAGGCGTGAGGAAAAGGTAATAGAATAGATATCTGACAAATTTAAGGCATCAAGGCCCTCCTCCTGCCTCGTAGATCTAGATCTAGATCTAATTCTAATCCTAACTCACCATCGCATCATCATGGATAACATTTTTTAACTAAGTTTTTGAACTCTTGATTAGGAAAGTATACATACTGCTCCGGCCGTGTGTCTTTTGAATGCATGCATTTGTTAGGTTGTTTGTTAGCTGTATTATTTTCTTCTTTTGAATGAATGGGGTTGGGAAGTTGGCAGTGGTTGTTTGAGAGTTTCTTGCACACAATTGTAAGTGATGCTGTCTATTATTACTCTTGGACAGGTGGCTGTTATAATTAAAGATTTAAATATGTTTGGCAGTAATGTAGGCCTACTTTTTAAATCAAGGCCGGCTCTAGATCTAGATCTGTTTCTCTGAACGTTCGTGAAAATAAACTTGAACTTTATTTCTCAGAACGGTTTGGATTCCGTTCTCGAGATTAGTTTTTGCTGGGTGACTAAATGCAAAGTTACTGCCAAGGTCGAGCTGTCTTGTTTTCTTGCAGTACCTTTTGAAGGTATTTTCAAATGAAATATAGTCCGGGAACGTTGCCCAAACGACAGCTGAAGTATCTGAATATTCAGACATTTAAAACTCTCTAGCTCTAGAAATTGAATTCGATGCAAAAAATGCTTCCCCCCAGTCCTCACAGAATGGCAGAATGAAAGGATTACGCCTAAATCTCACAAATAACCAAAAAATCTCGAGATCAGAAACCGTTCGGAGAAATAGAGTTCAACTTTTTTTTCCAGAGCGTTCAGAGAAATAGTCACTTCATTAAATTAATACATCTTTTTGATTGAATAGGGAATACACTGTAGACTCTACTGTGCAAACCCAACAAGATTAGATTATATTCTTGTTCTTGTATAGAGTGCGGCCAAAAGTTTGTGGTGCAACTTAACCTCAGATCATGTCTCTTTAACGGGTGACGAAGGAATGCGTTACCCATACTTTGCACAGCAGTTTGTCTCAGTTTCTTTTAACTTTTTTTTCATGTTTTCCACTACGATTGAGATTAGATTAAAAAAACGTTTCTTCATGGAGTAAATTTCTATGATCTCCATCACGTGGAAAAAGAGATTGTTCACAGCACTTCCTGCTCCTCACATTTTGTATACTTTAAGATATCGAATAATATAAGCATCCCCCCCCCCCCAGCTTATTAATTTTCAGGGTTTGTTAGCACCCCCCCCCCCCCCCCCCTTTTTTTTAACACCCTCCCCGTTTATTATTTATTTTGGACCACTTGTCTCCCCCCCCCCCCCTGTTTATTATTCTTACCCCCCCTTTTATTCGATACGTTAGAGTACACGGCCTGCGTCACTACTGACCAGAGATATTTTTTTGTGAGAAAACTTGTTACAAGAAATTAATTTTACAGTGAACACTTTGTTGCACTAATGAATCTCAATTAAGCAGGTGTGTTCAATATAACCATAGTGCTGCGATTAGAACAAAATTGACGGACTTTCTTTAAAGGCTTTATTCCGAGCTGTAACTGTAAACCTTTTAAGGGGGCTTTCGTTGCCTAGAGGTTAAGGTGTTCGCCTCTCATTCAAAGGTCCCAGGTTCGAATCCGGGTAGCGACCGAAAAATTTTCTTCTCTAAAATTGTCTCCTTTCACCTCCTACCCGGCTCTCTTGCAATGTTCTGTCGTCTGCTTTCGTTTCCGCTTTCTGCCCCCACCCCTCACCTCCTTTGCCCCCTCCTCTGGGCTTCTGACTCTTTCTGCAGCCTTTCTATTGCTTCTCCTTGGCTCCTTCTTACTGCTGTCTTTCAGCCACACCCCTGATCTTCTGGTAGGAAAGATCTACACCTAGCCTTCTTGGACAAGGGCGAAAAATCTTGGAGGGCCCGTGTGCAAGTTGCGCACGTTAAATTTCCTTGGTGGTCTAAAATGGGAGTAGGCTTCGGCGGCCACCCGGCAAAAATTTAAAATTTCCTACCAACTGAAAATGTTTGGTGTGTCCTGCGCGCTCATATATGACAGTATGCAGTTGCGAGCGCTGTAAAACACTTACCAAAAAAACCCAAAGAAACAAAAAGACTTTAAAATCTGTTGATACCACCCACTGGGATGGGATTTCTTAGTAGTGTTATTAACGGAATTGCCTTGTATACAGCTAACAGGTGTTTACAAAAATATTGATCTGTTAAGACAAATTGGTACAGGTGTAAGTCATATTGTGCAACAGCTGGAGACTTCAAATGTTTGATCAATGATAGTTGAGGCTGGGGACATATTTGACTGTAATTTAAGTTGCACCAGGAATTTTTTACCACACTATAGTATAAGTTGCAAATGTTATTGGTCTGAATAGGTCTAATTACTGTTCTGGAGATCATATGCAGCTATTGCAATCTACACTAGGCCTATGAAATTTCTGTTGAATTTTATTTAGATATATATGCTTAGCAATCTTGCACCATCCAGACTAAGTGAGGCACTGAGGAAGAGTTAACTTTTAAAAGTTTTGTCCATAGTTCAAAGAAAACATTTTTTTGCCTGTGATTTGCAATACTTCTTTATAAGTCCATCTTATAACATGACACATGATATGTGGAGAACTTTTAAAAAATCTCTTCAACATGACACAGTATCAAAACTAGATTCAAACCTCTGCCATCCACTACTCAGGCAGCAGTTCAGTATTAAGTGTCAGTTTTAGTTAGAGTTTTATATCTCTTGCAACACAATAAGGTCATTTAAGTGCGGAAGAATAGATGTGTTACTTGTAGAGAGTAACATAATACTCAAAAAAGAAGGAGGAGAGGTAAGGACGATATAATATGTTTGAGAGGAAAGAAGGATCAAACCACTCCAGAGCGCCTGCCAACCACCGACCAACTTAAGTGTAAAAAGGACATACACGTGGGCAGTCTGCCTTTGATGTTCATTTGTTTTGTCCTGGGACTTCAAATACATGGGTGATAAAGTAGAAGAATTAATGGAGCTTGTCATGTTGAGCACAACAGATGGTAATGTGAGTAACAGGAGGTATTGATCTGAAGCTGAGGGATTATATTGAAGGCTCAACGAGATCACTACAAGATCCCGTTTCATTTCATTAGTTGTACGACATTGTGTCTGATCCAGTTTGAGTGTGAGTTGTAAAAACGAGATTATTATTTTTTAATATGTATTTTATCTTATGTCAAGGCTCAATGCCCCTTTAGGCTTTTTATAATTCTATTCATTGCATAAAAGTAGATGCTGTACTGTGCCTTTTGTTCTGATGAGTATGAAAAGGATTAATGACTATGATCATCTTATGAGATATAAATGCAAACTTGTACACAAAACAGCACTTGACACTGATATATATATATATATAGTTGTATGTGAAATTTGTAAAAAAAAAAAATTGAGATCTATAATGCAAGTAGGCTGGTAGTAGGATTTAAGGTACCGTATATTTTCATCCTGTAAGACCACAATTTTTGACAGGCTTAGAAAAGAAACTTTTGCTTCCCTTCCAAAGCAGAAATTTTATTTGAATGTTGCAGCACCATCACTGTCCTGGTAGAAGGATTAAAACTTATTTAAAAGTAAAGTAATGTTTTGTCTTTAATGTGTGTCAACGTCTCTGCTTTTAACCACCTGTTTATGTTTTTGCAAAGGATTCATAAGTGTGCAGGTAATCTTTAATTTAATAGATGTTTAGTTAATTGATTATCATGTATACATTTTTTGGATATACTTTTCTAATCTAATTTTACTGTTTTGTGAATCCTGATGATGCAAAACATTAGCTCTTTTGTTGTGGAAATTAAACCTTTGACCTCTGCCATCTTTTTGGGGGTTTCTTCAGGAAGAAGATGACAGGTCCTCAAAAGAGAAAAGGCAACCTGACACAGACCAAGGATAAAACGCCGCTTGTGGCAACTGGAAATGGCTCAACAAACATTCCCGATGCCAAAAGAGGAAAGAAGAAAATCAAGCCAGCTGAAGATTCCAGCGGGAACAACAGAAAAGATTCGGAATGGTCTATAGCCAAAGTGCTCAACTTGGTGTGTGGTCTGGCAGTCATGGCTGGCATCAGCTACGCTCACTCGCTGTACATGTACCAGATCCATGAGAACAACATGTGGTTCACTAACATCAAGGTAAGACAGGCACACCCCTCTCCCCCAACCCCCACCCCATCCACTGTCTTCTTCCTTCTACCGTTGTTCGAATGGCAATTATTTAAAAATAGTGTTGATTCTCTCTTACTTTTTTCTTGAGTAGTCTCAATCAGGATCTGTTCTATGTAATAATTATATGTAAATATTATGACTTTGTTATACTCTAACTGTGTAATTTGGAAGAAATACGTCAACATGTACTTTGTTCTAAAATTGTCACTTATGTCGCTCTGCAGGTTCTCAGTAAAGATCTTTCCTCAGGGCAAAAACAGACATCTAGAATAACTTGTATCTGTATGAATGAAACACTTTTCAGAGCTAATTCTGAGCTGGAAACTTTTTTTGCCTGTAAGTGTTTAGCGCATAACACTATTGATTTATGTATTATGTGTTTGATTTGTGCCAGGAAAGCTGGTTAGAATTTTAGATAGGCTAGCTATAAGAGTGCAAAAAGCCAGCAGTTGTCAAATAGGTAGCTGAGGGCATGACTATCCTCCCATTTGGTCGCTTTTAAGGACAAGCGGGCTAACCCAGATATCGGGGGTTTCCAGAAATCTTGACCTACACCAAAAGTGGGCATTGCCCTACGTATAGGAGAAGTTTAGTTTCATTGGTGTGTATAATTGTTTGGTTATAGACAAAACTCTCCTTGTCTTTTAAATAAACTGATCAAGGGTCCAAAGACTTTACTGTCCATTTTCTCAAAACAGCATTTTTCGAGATAACCCCCTTGTGCTTAAAAGTGACCATTTGTTCAACATAGTTCAGTTACTTTTATCCGAATAATCTAGTCAGCCAGTTTGCTTAGTTCTTTTATTTTTATTTGCAGGTGGCTGGAAGAGTTTGTTTTTTTTTTTACTCCCCCCATCCCTGTGGATATTTTTTTTGTTTATCATCTAGCTTTTCCCCAACACTGTTTAGAGATATGAGCACATTTTTTGTCCAAATGCTGGTCTTGTCTTTACGATTCATGCAAACAAAGTCTTTTATGTGTGGTATCTTCTTGAAAAGCTTTTAATATAATATATATATATATATATATATAATATATATAAACATTATTTGTTTGAAGTGTGTGTTAACAATATCAAGTTTAGATTGTAACATTTCTGTTAATATGCACTTTGATAATTCAGTGTACCTGAATAATGATAAAATGATTTAATGAAATTAATTAAAGAGCTGAGAATATACGAAAAGATCTTAAATGAGGAAATTAATGTGTACTCATGTTTGTTTACGAAAGTGCTTCACAAGTGTTTTTAATAAGCTATCAAGACATGCTATAAAGAAAAGTGTGTTGTGGATTTATATTACGATTGATTATTTGTGAAGAAACTGCAGTCAGTTGCCCTCCCTTCCTCTCCCCACTTCCCCCTCCCTATCTCTCCCCCCCTTTCTGCACCCCCCTCCCCCTTTTTTTTGCTCTTCCCTCTTCTCTTCTCTCTTGGCCCCAGGTATTTCTCCTGCAACGTCTCTCTCTCTCTCTCTCTCTCTCTTCATCTCTCTCTCTCTCTCTCTCTCTCTCTCTCTTTCTCTCTTTAGTTTCATGCAACCTTGATTTTGTCAATCCATTTCAATCTCTGCATTAAGCTCGAACTGCTGTCAGTACATCTTGTCTTCATTAATTCTTTTCAAACTCACGCATAAATACATAAGTACATACATGAAAAAAGTAACACACACACACACACACACACACACACACACACAAATACATACACACACACAAACACACACAAGTAGACACACACAC
>NW_004797938.1:103767-108858 GCF_000002075.1 Aplysia californica | reverse complement strand
CCCCCTCCCACACACACATACAGAGGCTAGCAAAGGCACAAAAACACAAAAAAAACATTGGAAAGAAGACTGTTACATAGGGGGAGGGGGGGAGGGGGGTTCAGTATTAAAGAATGATTGTAATCTGTGAGCATCTTGTAGTCAATTAAACGTCTACTATTTCTGTATGTCTTCTTCAAACTAGTCTAGAAGCTCTAGTAGAATGAGAGGATAGCTGAAATGTTGCTGTTTTTTTAAGTCTTGATTTTGTGTCTTTGGTTCACATTTTAGAATGGCTTTTATTTCAATTTGAGCCAAAACATTACAAAGAAGCTTAAATAGACTCTCTTAGTTAGTTGGGTTTTTTTTCTTGCTCCTTTTTTTACCTTTAGCAGTAATACTTTGAGCTGGGTAGTATTTTAACTGTTTTTATGTTAAAGGGTTACTTGAGAGAAGCATTGCGCTGCCAAGAGCGAAATGCTCGCAGCTAAAGGGATTTGAAAACAACAACAACATGGTAAAGGGTGTGTGTGTACATAGGTAGCTGGGTTGGGGGGATATGTGTGTGTGCGTGCATGCGTGCGTGCGTGCGCACGTGTGTGTGTGTATGTTGGTGTGGGTTACTCTCCCCCCCCCCCACCAATTTCTTCTCCCTGTGTGTTGCTTCTGAGTTTCCCTTGGAGTAGATTCTGTGGCTTTGTTCCTGATTGCACATCCCTATTCTCTTCTGCCGTGGTACCCAACAGGAAGTTGAGCGGGAAATAAGTTTCCGAACAGAAACAGGATTATACTATTCCTACTATAAGCAACTGGTCAATGCTTCATCCCTGTGGCAAGGTATGCTCTTTCACATTTTCAGTTTGTACATTGGAACCCTGTTATAGCGTGCCCCAATGTCCATCAGATTCAGATGTAATGCTAAGTTTAAGTAAGTAAGTTTCTTCAGTGTTTAAGGCCACTGGCCCACATCACATCGTATAAAACACTCGTTTGTTAAATCAAGTTTCTATAATGAAAGAGTACAGGTTGTGCACATATCTCTTATCATGGCTCAAACATTGCATATTTCTGTCACTGGGCCGAGTCAGGCTGGGAGGAATTAACAATTTCCTTTGATGTACAAAATATGGACAATAGAAAATAAAGCGGAATTCTTCTTCAATTTCAAGATGTAACGCTAAACGATTTGGGAAATGACATGAATTTAGAAATGAAGGATAAAAATGTTGAACTCCTTTATTTTGAAGTGTAAATTTCAAGAAAAGTATATGTTCACAAGAAAATTTAATGCCATGAAAAAGGAATTCTTTCCAAGGAAAGTATTGAGACTTAGTAACTTATGTTTACTTCATTATAAACAATAATATGTTCATCTTGTTTGTGGATGGCAAAAGTGATATACGGAAATGGATCAAATTAAGGCATGAATATGGATGTTTGAGGATATGTAAGCATTATTTTTGTGTTTGTCTTGATTCACTATTTAGTAAGCTCACCTCGTTTTTGTGATCACTATTTGATTTGCCTTAGAACGGCGTTATGATGTGGTTCCTCTGTATTTATATCATCCCATTCCAGGTATTTACTTTTTTTCCCATGACAGTTTCATGAATAAAGATGTGCTAGATTCCACATGCATCTTGGTTTTGAAGTGCTGTATTCAGCTTATAGAATGCTGTTTGTTCTTGAGAATTTGACAGTGACCTTCATTTGAGGGGCGTCGAAAACCTAAGGCACATAACGTCAAGCAAGTGTGCGGGTGGTTGAAAGGTGTCTGTTTTATTCTATGGTTTATCCTGTTTCTTTTTATGACCTTTTCTACTTCTGTGTGTTGCCTTACTCTTAATTTCTTGAGACTAAAACCATAATCATAAGGATGTGCTTTTTTTCAACATGAAATCTAACTCAAACCCATAAATATTGGTTTTAATCAATATTTCATTTCTTTTTGTATGCATCTATTTTGTTTAAAAAGTTTACCCATGTATATATGTGCTCTGTGTAAGAAAAGTAGAGTTAGAGTTGTCTTTATAAAAAAACTGCTGGAGAAGTAATAGTGTTGTGTTGATATGTCAAATTTGATGATGTCAATTTTAAAAAATCAGACATTGACGATATGAGCTCTCTTTGTCATTTTTCTCTCTCCTTCTCCGTTATATTTTGTTCCATGTGTTGGCTTGAAATCTGTTTTGACTTTTACTGGTGGTTGCTTCATGATATTCTAAAATTAGATGAAAATATAGGAGAGCAAAGCAGTCTTTGTGGGTGGTTGCGGTACTAATGCTAGGTCCTACTTCTTTTCTTTGGCTCTGATGTTTCTGTCCATTTCTGTCGGTCTGTCTTGCTTTTTCTTAACACTAAATGATAACTGTTGTATTGATATGCGTCTTCTTACTCATACTCAGATTTATGGCGACAAAAGCTCTTTTTTTTTTCTTTGTCTCTTTCCTTCTTTTATGTTTTTTGTTTTGCACATTTGTCTGTAAATGTTCTATGACTTATGCTGAATGACGGTTCTTGTTCTAAAAACAAGTTAAATTATTGTTGAGCAAAGCTACAGTGTCTTCTGGTTGTGTGAAGTTTTCTCTTCTCTTTCTCTCTCTCTCTCTCTCTCTCTCTTTCTCTCTCTCTCTATCTCTCTCTATCTCTCTCTCTCTCTTCTCTCTCCATCTCTCCATCTCTCTCTCTCTCTCTCTCTCTCTCTCTCTCTCTCTCTCTCTCCTCTCTCCATCTCTCTCTCCATCTCTCCATCTCTCTCTCTCCATCTCTCCATCTCTCCATCTCTCTCTCTCCATCTCTCCATCTCTCTCTGTCCATCTCTCCCTCTCCATCTCTCCCTCTTCATCTCTCTCTCTATCTCTCTCTCTCTCTCTCTCTCTCTCTCTCTCTCTCTCTCTCTCTCTCTCTCTCTCTCTCTCTCTCTCCCTCTCTCCCTCTCTCTCTCTCCCTCTCTCTCTCTCTAATATTTTACTCTGTACGATAGGGCTGCGACAATGATTCACGTTCTAAAAATGGATACAAATATAAATGAGCGAAGAAGTGTCTTCTCCTTACTTTGAAGGAATAAAAGAGCTGACGGAAGACAGACTGACGGAGCACCCTGACTCCATCAACATCCTGGAGAGAATGAACGTCTACCAGGAGCTCTTCCTCGCCGCTGCCTACAGGGGGCTGGGTATCGAGGTCAGTCGTGAACACTGCTGAGTAAATCCTTAAGGAATACTGATGCGTTTTGGGGCTTTTATTTATTTATATATTTTTTGGTTGTTGTTTTTTTTCAGTTTTGGGTGTGGTTTGCTTCTTCTTTCTTATCAAACATCTGTCGTCCTTATCTCCCCTTCTTCTTTTTTATGTTTGTTACTCTCTTGTAACACCTCTAGTCTTCTGGCGCTCATATGACCTTTTGCAGTTGCGAGCGCCGTAAAACTTCTACTAAAACTAAACTAAATTAAGTTTTGGGTGACCTTATGACCTTGAAATAAGTCAGGGTAAAAGAAGCTTATCAGTAAATTATAACCCCTCCACCCTCCCCCGTCTTTGTGCATCATGATGATCACAACCCGCTGTTTCCTGTTCCTGTAAGATGAAGCTGCAATCCCATTGTGACCTCAATGGTGACCCTGAATGTTGCACACCGGGTTAAGCAGTCACTTTACTTTTACTTTACTTTTCCGATTCAGCAGCCATTTGTGTTCTAGCCCTTCGGCCTGTCGATATGGCACAGAATTTACAGGTTTTTATCAGCTGTGCTTTGTCACTGTATAGAGTATTTCTGATGGTAGGTAGGTGCTACGCAGGTCTCAAAGTGGAGGGCAGGAAAAGAGGTGGTGTGATACTGTTTCATCCTGGCAGTCACACAACGGGCAGTTATGTGGGGTATCCTTGCGGATCCTATTTAGGTAGGAATTCAGTGGGATGTGTTGTGTTCGCAGGCGAAAGATAATCACTTGTTCTCTTCTACTCAGGGAATTTAGTGCATCTTTTGAGTTGGGAGCAGTCATGTGTGCAAATACAGTTCTTCCAGTTTTGCCCATTGCCCATCCATTCAGCCACTGTTCCCTGTTGTTGCATTTGATAATGTTCTGGTTAAGCAGTTCAAAGTTAGGGGGAAGTTATATTTTTCTTTTACTGTGGGCCCTCTGTGTTCCCAAAATCTAGTGTCTATTGATTCAGACTGGGGTCAATGGAAATAAGAAAGATTTTTGGAATATGTCCCTTCCATCAATTCAATCAAAAGTGGAAGGAGGTTATGTCATGTGTTATCCTCTTAGAGAAATTTGAACGTTAAGTAAGTATTGATTAGTACACCTGTGAAATGGGAAAAATGTAGCATTATGGGAAGGAAAAAAAATGACACTCCTGCCATTTTGCTGTAAGTTTAGCTGTGGGATAGAAGTTGATATCTGACCAAAGAAAAACAAAAACAAGCAAAGGCTGCAGAGAATTTGAGGCAAATATTTGTAGAAATATTTTGTCGCAAGGTGAAATGTTTTTACAAGACAGGCGATCTCATTTCTGCTTTGTAAGAAATTATGAATTTATCATAATATGACTTTTATCTTTTTACAAGTTTTTGTCGGAGATATAACCTAGCTTAAAGCTGTGGGCTCTTTATGATACTTATCTCAGAGCATTGAGACTATTAATGTGAGGTGTGCTGACAAAATGAGTTACTTCTCACAATCCAAGAATGGAGATATCGGCTGAAAATCGACAGACACTGGGGTCAGATTGATAGAATTTTAATCGATGTCATTTACTTCAAGTCGGCCGTGTCTTTTATTATTCCATACTTACAAATTGTACAAACTACACCTACAATAAAGTTGATGTATCAATTTCCATAAGGCTAAAATCCGAGAAGTAACTCATTTTGTCAGCCCGCCTCACAGTTTAGTTCCTTGAGGATGGGGTTTGGATTAGCTTAGCCACGTGGAGAGTGATTGACAGCTGCTGCTGCTGCTGCTGCTGGTATGAATTGACCAGGCAGAGCTGAGATGTAAACAGCCACCTGATTTACGGCTGACAGGGGGGAACTTTGTACCTCCTGAGGCTAGACAGCCAAATTGATTATTTTGTTTGGAGAGGGGGGGGGAATGTAAAGGCTTGAGG
>NW_004797938.1:100895-102767 GCF_000002075.1 Aplysia californica | reverse complement strand
CTTCTCGGACAAGGGCGAAAAATCTCGGAGGGCCCGTGTGCAAGTTGCGCACGTTAAAGATCCCTTGGTGGTCTAAAATCGATAAGAAAGAGTCAGGAGCCCAGGTGTGGCCTAAATAAGGTAAGGGAGGGGGGTTTAGCTTATTTAGGCCACCTGTGGCCTAAATAAGGTAAGGGAGGGGGGCTTAGCTTATTTAGGCCATATGTGGCCTGAATAAGGTCACCCTTAAAAAAAATGATTAATAAAGAGCATTCGTACAGTGGATAGCCTTGATCTCACAGCAAGCTCTACGCCCTTTACAATCTATATAAAGATGACCCCAGCTGAGCTTGGAACACTCAGAAACATTCTCGGCTTCCAGGGAAGCAAACCGTGCAGCAAGCAACTGAATAAAACGTTCAAACACTAACAATAACAAACTGACAAGAGTGGGTGGTTGGCGGGTGCTTTGGTGTGGGTGTGGTTTGTTTCTTCTGGCGCTCATATGACTTTATGCAGTTGCGAGCACCGTAAAACCTCTACTTAAACTGACAAGAATCTTTTTTTTTCTTTTTTTAAAAACATTCTCTGTGTTCCCTCAGATGCCGTCCATCCTGTTCTACACCTACTCCATCTTCGCCCTGCACGGTGTCCTGGTGGCGGCTCTCTACGTCACGGCGTGGTCGCTCACGGGCTCCTGGATGACCGGACTCCTCTCCGCAGCTTTCTACATCTTCAACAGGTGCCGACTGCTATGTGTGTTGGGTTTTTTTTTATATATGCGAGACATCGTGGTGAAATCAGGCGGTTGTCAAAATAATGAAATTTTAAAAAAAAGTCGTTTTTCGGACGGTTTAGTGATTTTTATTGAATTTCTGGTCTTTGACTCAACACCTTTTATATCTATTAAGAAACACATTTCTGTGAGGATTTTACAGGAAAACGTTGATTAAAGGCTAAAAAAATGTAAATTTTTAGTTTCCGAAAACTCTCTCAAACTATGAAACTCCACTTTCATATGATATATAATATTACATATACATATTGTAAATCTGATGTCAGGTAATGCAACATGGTATTGATATAATTCCTTGTATTATAATAAAATCTATCGTAACCTTATATGATTTAGTGTATTCGATTGGAATAGAGTATCAATCAAAAGTAATATTTTATAATATTGAGCGGAACCTGATGTCGTTATGCATACAACATATGATATAAACATGAAATAATATTGTCTACAACACGTTCCTATTTTATGACACGACACGGTAGGCTGGACACCACACGTGTGGCTTACACGGCCCCGCTGAGGGAACATTTCTCACTGCCCTTCCTGTGGCTTCAGGCCGCTGCCATCACCGTCTTCTTCCAAAACAAGATGTCTGCCATCACGCAGGTTGGGCCGGTCACTTTTTTATTATAATAATTAATAATGATGATAATAAATGCGTTTATATAGCGCTTATCCTCGCTTTTCAGCTTGCTCTATGCACTTTACAACTCACTATCTCATAATTACAAAGTTTTATCTCCTGGATACTTATTTTTTTTAGAAATTTGACATCAAAGATTTTGAGTTTCACAGCATGTCAAGCTTTTTCGAATGCAATTCTTTGAATATCTTGATAACTTAAAATTTTTTTTTTTTTACCTCTCTTGCCTTCTCTGTCTTTCTCTCTTCTCCTTCTTCTCTCTGTTCTTCTCTTTCTTACTCATCTCCCCCCCTCCCTCTCTCTCTCTTTCTCTCTCTCTCTCTTTCTCTCTCTCGTTCTCTTTAGCTCTTTTCACACACAAACGCACACACAACACCCACATACACACACACCCACACCCTCTCCCACATACACACACACACACTCACACACACACTCTCTCTCTCTCTCTCTC
>NW_004797938.1:86374-100108 GCF_000002075.1 Aplysia californica | reverse complement strand
TCTCTCTCTCTCTCTCTCTCTCTCTCACTCACACACACACACATTTATTGTGCATCACTGCCTCCTTTGTTTAAAGCACAAGTTGTGTGTGTGTGTTCCCCAGCGAGCGAGTCAGGTGGCCGTGTTGTTGAGCACGCTGTTCTTCTGCCTGTTCTGGCAGTTCAACCAGTTCATCATGATGCTGCAGGGGTTTGCCCTCTTTGGCGTGTGGGTCCTGGGGCTGGTGCCTTCTGGCAAGGTGAGTGGGCGAGGGAGGAGGGAGGAGTGGGGAGGGAGAAAGTAGGAGTAGTGGAGGTAGGAGGGAGGTAGGAGTGGTGGAGGGAGGAGGGAGGTTGGAGTGGTGGAGGTAGGAGTGGTGGAGGGAGGAGGGAGGTAGGATGAGGAAGGAGTGGTAGAGGGAGGAAGGGAGGAGGTAGGAGTGATGGAGGGAGGAATGGAGGAGGGATGAGGTAGGAGTGGTGGAGGGAGGAATGGAGGAGGGAGGAGTAGTGGAAGGCGGGAGGGAGGAGGTAGAAGTGGTTGAAGGGAGGAGGTACGAGATAGGAATGGTGGAAGGGAGGAGGGAGGAGGTAGGAGTGGTGGAGGGAGGAATGGAGGAGTAGTGGAAGAGAGGAGGTAGGAGTGGTGGAGGGAGGAATGAAGGAGTAGTGGAAGAGAGGAGGTAGGAGTGGTGGAGGGAGGAGTGGAGGAGGTAGGAGTGGTGGAGGGACGAGGTGGAAGGGAGGAAGGAATTGAGAAGGGAGGAGGTAGGAGTGGTGGAGGGAGGAAAGGAGGAGGGAGGAGTGGTGGAGGGAGGAATGGAGGAGGTAGGAGTGGAGGAGGGAGGAGGAAGGAGTGGTTGAAGGGAGGAATGGTGGAGGGTGGAGTGCGGGATTGAGAGAGGCATGAGGAGGAGAGGGCAAGAGAAGAGGTAGGCTGCAGTTAGAGGTAGTTGAGAAGAGAGAGAGAGAGAGAGAGAGAGAGAGAGAGAGAGAGAGAAAGCTTATTTAGAGAGAGAGAGAGAGGGAAGAAGAACTGACAGTGAGAGAGGGGAGAAAAACTGACAGAGAGACAAGAATGATGAGAGAGAGCACGTGTATCGTGCGTGTATCCCCAGGTACGTAGCGTGGTGGTGTGCCAGCAGCTGTCCCTGTTCACCGTCTGTCTCCTGCAGTTCGGCAACAAGATGCTGCTGGGATCTCTGGCCGTCTCCTTCAACTTCGCCTTTTTGGCCATGATCTTACTAGTTGTGAGTGAATAGTAAGAATCAGAATAATAATGATGATAATAATAGTAATAATAATGATAATAGAGATGATAATGATGTTGATAATAATGGTAAGGTAATAATAGTAATAATAATGATAATAGTGATGATAATGAGGTGATGATAATGGTAATAATAATAGTAGTAATAATGATAATAATGATGATAATGATGTTGATAATAATAGTAATAATAATGATAATAATGATGATAATGATGGTGATAATAATAGTAATAATAATGATAATGATGATAATGATGGTGATAATAATAGTAATAATAATGATGCTAGTGATGATAGTGATGGTGATAATAATAGTAATAATAATGATGATAGTGATGATGAGAATAATAATGCGCTTTACAACTATTGTTATCCCAGTAGACCCTAGACCACTCAGAAACATTCTCAGCTTCACGGGAAGCATACAGTGCAATCATCCGATTAAGCCCTCAAACACTAGAAAACTGACAAAATCTTTCACTGTCTATAGCTGGGTAGACCTACCCTTTCCCACTTGGGTGAAGGGAGGACAATTTGTGTGAAGTACCTTTCTCAAGGACACAACGTCAGGCCCCTGATGAGATTCCAACCCACAACCTTTTGGTTGTGAGCCCAACAGCCTAGCTGCCAGACCGTTCATTCTCCTACATTTTGTTTGTCCTTTGTTCTTGCAGGGGGACAACCCTAGGCCGATGTCGGTGTTCAAGCACATCTTCCGAGTGGCGGCTTTTTCCGTCCTGGCGCTGGTTGTTATGGTGTTGTTGAGCTCTGTGATAAAGGTAAACTCACTGACTGAAGTGTCTTTATGCCATTCCCGAAGGGGGGGGGGGGATATTTATATGTTCTTAACCCCCCCCCCCCCAAGGCAGTGCTGCTGACTGAAGTTGTCTTTAGGCCATTCCCAAAGGGGGGATATTAACATGTTCTTATGCACAGTAGAATTGTAAATAGGCTGATTTATCAATGTCATGCTCAAACTGAGCGGGAACAACACAGGGGGAACTGCTGCTTTTTCTTTCCTCATCCTTACTATCGTCATTTTTCCTCTATTTCTGTTGTATGTTTGTTACTTCCTTGTGAACTGTTATTTCCGGGATGCCTTGATAGTCGAAGCGGACTTTGTGCTGTTGAGGCTAGAGAGGTGAGCAGAGTAAGCCTGATTCCCCGTTTGGATTTCTCATATGACCTAATGCAGTTGCGAACGCTGTAAAACCTTACTAAATCACTGGTAAGTTCTTGTCCTTGATTGGTGAGCTCTGTGAGCTCTGTGATAAAGGAAAGGTCACAGGAGCAAAGGTCGGGAAACACACACCTAGTGCTACCTTTGTTTTGCTTGCACTTTGATTTCTTTTTATCCCAAATTGAGATTTCTCTAAGATATCCTTGATCATCCATACCAGTTTGGCCTATTTGGACATAAAACTTTCTCAGCTGTGGTTGGATTGGATGCCTGGGTGGGGGGGGGGGGGTGGGGTGGATCTAGCTGTGTAGTTTCTGTAGATTTAGCTTTCAGCATTTCATTTTGATATTTCGTTGAGCTTTTGGAAAATGGTAGCCTACTCAAATGTAGTATATATTTTTAAGATCCCAACCCATGTTTCTCAGTTGTTAAATGGATTTCCTATTTCCTTTTTTACTGTCTTTGTGTAGTTTTCAAACTTAAAGTTTGCTTCATTTTTACTTTTCTTTCTTTCTCTCATGAGAGAGTGTACTCTAGTATCTAATGTTTGTTTTACAGTTATGTATACAAGCAGGCTGGTCCCCCCTGGGGTATTGCCACTGACTGAAGTGTCTTTAGGCCATCCCCAAAGGGGGGACTTTTCTCATTAGCAGAATTGTAAATGTGCTGATTCAACAATGTCGTGCTCATAACTGTGCCTGAACTACAACAGGGAACTGCTGTTTTTTCTTTCCTAATCCTTACTATCATCATTTCCTCTACTTCTTTTGTATGTTTGTCACACTCTTGTGACCCACTGTTTCCAGGGTGCCTTGAAAATTTAAACAGACTTTATGCTGTTGAAGCTAGAGAGGTGAGTAGAGTAAGCCCAATTCCCTGTAAAGACTTCTCTGTTGACATCCACCCCTTGACGCTCATAGACCTTATGCAGTTGCGAGCGCCGTAAAACCTCTACAAAAAACCAAAAAGAAGCCTGGACTTTAAAATTCTTCCCATCCTACATCAGTGTGATATGTGTGTTATTGTCAGCTTTATTCTCTTCATGTTGAATTTTTAGGAAAATAATAATATATAATATAAATTCTATGTATGTCTTCATGTGTTTTTACCCTTCTTGTACCGCCAAGAAAAATTTATCTGATCTTCCCTTAAATTTGCACATGGAGAGAATGCTATACTTTTTACTTTAAGAGTGGAGAAGCATTTTTTTGTTGTTGCAGATAATACTTTGAAATTTTACTTTTTTCTCCAGGCTTTGTTGCAAGTGGATTCTGATGAGCACATATTCAAATTTCTTCAAAACAAATTTGGTGTTGGAGATAAAAGGTGGGTGTTTAGAGGACAGCAGCGTCTGTTTGGCCTTTATCCTTTTTATTTTTTGATGGACGGAGACTAAATATAATGTGTGAGTGGTTGGCCGGTGCTCTGGTGTGGTTTGCTTCTTCTTTCCTATATCAAACATCTATCGTCCTTGTCTCCCCTTCTTCTTTTTTATGTTTGTTACTCTCTTGTAACACCTCTAATCTTCTGGCACTTCTATGACCTTATGCAGTTGCGAGCGCCGTAAAACCTCTACTAAAACTAAATCTAAAAATATAATGTGAATGGATGCTTCTAATAGTCTGCTTTACTCCATGTCTCCTCAGAGAATGAGATACTGAAAAGGAATGTGTCAGTGTCCGTGGTTGGTGGGTGCTCTATGTTGGTCTGCTCGTTCTTTCCTGTCCAACATCTAAATGGTCGCTTTTAAGCACAAAGATACTATCCCAAAAAATGCTGTTTTGAGAAAATCGAAGGTAAGGTTTTTGCCCCTTGTTCAGTTTTTTTAAAAGACAAGGAGAGTTTTCTCTATAACCAAACAAACATACACACCAGTGAAACCAAACTTCTTCTATAGGTAGAACAATGTCCATTTTTGGTGAAAGTCAAGATTTCTGGAAACCCTCCAATCTGGGTTAGCCCGCTTGTCTTTAAAAGCGAGCAATTGTCCTCATCTCTCCTCCTTCATTTTCTTTGTCTGTTACTCTCTGGTATCTTTTACTCTCTAGTAACACATTTTATCTTCAGCTCTTATAATGACCTTTTTTGTGGTTCAGTTACCATAAAATTTTACCAACACTTGTCGTGAATGTGGGTGGCTGGCGGGTGCTCTGGTGTGGTCTGCTCCTTCTTTCCTATCAAACATCTATCATCTTTATCTCTCCTTCTTTTTTGTGCTTTTAGTTTAGTTTTAGTAGAGTTTTTTCGGCGCTCACAACTGCATAAGGTCATATGAGCCCAGAAGATTAGAAGTGTCACAAGAGAGTAACAAACTTAAAAAAGAAGAAGGGGAGATTAGGACGATAGATGTTTGATAGGAAAGAAGGAGCAAACCACACCGGGCACCCGCCAACCACCCACCCTTTTTTTGTTGCGTGTATGTTACTCGCTTGTAACACATCTATTCTTCAGCTCTTATATAACCCTATTGTGTTGCAAGTGCCGTAAGACTCTTTTCTAAAAATAACAAAGGAAGGTTGTTGTTCACCGAGAGTGTACTGTGATGTTGTGTGTCCTTTGAGGGAGTGTTTTATCGTAGACTACAGACTGAGGATTTTTGATTGAAGTCGTGAATGACAATAATAATACTACACTTTTTTAGATGTTCTTTACAAAAAGAATGGTTCATATGTAGGGAGAACAATATAATAAAAGTGATCAAAGGTTCTTGACAAAACGCGTGCAGTTCAAATTATATTTTCAACGGAATGGGATAAATAACTTATCTTTTCAAATAGCAATGAAGCTTAGAGGAAGGGAATAACTTCAGGATCCATGTACAATGATAGAAGTAGTCATAATGAGGATATTTATGAGAATGACGTACAATTATGAAAAAGTCGTAATAAAAAATAATAATAATAGCGAGAGGAAAAGAAGAATGCTTGAAACAGACAATAATAGATGTGTTCATCTCTCGAATCTTAGTGGGAGGAGCAGAAGGCTATGGAATCAACCATTGTTTGGAACCGTCAGCATCTACACACTTCGAGAGATGCTTCTTCAGGGGACGGAGCGCTTATGGGAATGCCCCTTGTGCAGTGATGTCGGTCCTTCACACAAGTAAACAAGTAAACAAGTATCTTAACGCCAATTTTCAGCGCAATTCTTTTTGTCCTTTCAGAGACTTTGACTCCCAGCTCTACCTATGTCTCGGCATCTTCCAGTTTATGGGGACCGACATCTTTGAGCGGCTCATGAGCAATTTTGTGCTGCCGTTCTACGTGGCTTCCCATGTAGGCATGTTTGGATACCTCGTTTATACCGTGTTCAAACGGTGGAGGTAAGCGGCGTTGTCACTGGAGTGTTAGATTTGTACACTCATAGAATTCTTTGTATACTGAAAGCATATTTGTATGTTTCATATTCATATTTGGTCGTTTTTAAGGACAAGTGGGCTAACCCAGATTTCGGGGGTTTCTAGAAATCTTGACCTACACCAAAAGTGGGTATTGCCAGTATTGCCCTACCTATAAGAGAAGTTTTGTCTCACTGGTGTGTACATCTGTTTGATTATAGAGAAAACTCTCCTTGTCTTTTAAAGAAACTGAATAAGGGGCAAAAACTTTACCTTCGATTTTCTCAAAACAGCATTTTTCGGGATAGCCTTCTTGTGCTTAAAAGCGACCATTTGTATGTTTCATATTCATATTTGATGAACTTACTGCTTGTGTGATTGAGTGTGAACAATCCTCCAAACCAAATTGGGGAAAGGTTGATCCAGGGGGGGGGATCAATTGACTTATACAGATAAAAAGGGTTTTAGTGGATAAAAAACACTGGCATGCACATACATGTTTGTATCCGGTTGTGCAAGTGGTTGGAGGGGGCCATATATGTAAGTACGACTTCTTTCCTTTCCTGCTGTTGTCTGTGTGTGTCTGTCTTTTTATCATGGGCTAAATGACCATTATAGAGACAATGTGCTTCTCTTTGTTTAAAAACATCCATCTTTTAGAACTTTCTCTCACACAGATACTCACACACACATACACACACACGCACACACACACACACACACACACACGCACACACACACACACAGATACTCACACACACATACACACACACGCACACACACACACACACATACACACACACACACACGTACACACACACGTGTGTGTGTGCGTGTGTGTGTGCGTGTGTGTGTGTGTGTGTGCGTGTGTGTGTATGTGTGTGTGAGTATCTGTGTGAGAGAAAGTTCTAAAAGATGGATGTTTTTGAACAAAGAGAAGCACATTGTCTCTATAATGGTCATTTACACACACACACACACACACTCACACACCCATACACACATGAACAATTCACACCCCTAAAATAGCAGTGGATGGTTGGCAGGTGCTTTGGTGTGGTTTGCTTCTTCTTTATTATCAAACATCTATGGTTCTTATCTTTACTTCTTTTTTGTGTTTGTTACTCTCTTTTAACAGCTCTAGTCTTCTACACTTATATGACCTAATGTGTTGCAAGTGCCATAAACACGCTTACTAAAACTCAACTAAAATAGTATTTCATTCATCATAAGCAGGTCAGTTTTTGCTATTGTTTCCTTTATCCAGAGTTCCTCCGTCCAGTGGCGACAGAGCCGAGAAGCCACCTGACCTGAGTGACCTATCACACAACAACTCTCGCTCGGCACTGCTGTTCCACACAGGTAACTGTCTTTGTCACGACTACTGGACACAGGATGTAATGATACAGACTTCTACATAAGTTAAGGACCACTTGCAAACACTCTGAGTGGTTTTATTGGGTCGACCTGCTCGTGGGCGTTCTTGGACTGATCCAGTGGCTTTATGGCGCTGCCTCAGGCGGACAATGACTGAGTGTGACACTGCAAGCCTTCTGGCAACTTCTCGGGCTCCAACTCCATTCTGCAGCCATGCCATAGCTCTGGCTCGATCAAAGTCTCTCAGTTTTTGTCATGGTGGTATGTTGATGCGATACTGAATTTTGCACAAATGGCGGATTATATTGCCCCCAAAGTGAGCACAGTTCGAGACCGCACGTCTGTTTATGACATGCACCAGAAATTTTAACCGAGGAATGTCTGTGGTGTCACACACAAGTCGATAAAAAACTGCAAATGTGGCTAACATTGCCCAAGGATTTCCATGCTGCACGTGGTGGTTTTGGCCTTTTAGGAAGTTTTGCAGTACACTTTGGTAACCCATTGACACTTTCAGAGCAAAACATTTTGAAACAATCCTTGCTGTCTTTTTTTCGGATCTTTAAAAAATCAGGGCTGTCTGTCAAGGTGGTCCTTAACTCATGTTGAAGTCTGTAGTAATAACAGCTCTTCGGTCAATGTCTGACAATGACCAATACATCACATCCGCAGAGGAGAATATTTCTCTGAAGATGTACAGGTCCGAATATAGTAAACACAATGTATGTGTGAATGTTAGGATTTCTTCCTGTGATATCGGGCAACAATGAATGTGGCTGTCCTTACATGGCCTAGTGGGTAGTAAGAAGAGCACAACAGTGGTAGACCCTACTTCTTTTCTTTCCCTCTGGGTCACTTATGTTGTTATTCCTCGCTAGGCTTAAAAAAAACAACCTCCCCCACATTCTTCTCCACATCACCGCAGTCAAGAGCGTATTTTTCCTGTCCCTGGCCGTCATGATGGAGCGGATGAAGTATCTCTGGGTCACTTATGTTGTTATTCCAGCTGGGCTCTAAAAAGAAAAAAAAAGTAGATGGTTGGCGGGTGCTCTGGTGTGGTTTGCTTCTTCTTTCCTATCGAACACCTATCGTCTTTATCTCCCCTCCTTCTTTTTTATGTTTGTTACTCTCTTGTAACACCTCTAATATTCGGCACTTATATAACCTTATTGTGTTGTAAATTCCGTAAAACTCTTACTAAAACTAAAAAAAGGACCCTACTAAAATGCTTATTTTCTTTCCCTCTGGGTCACTTTTGTTATCAATCCAGCTGGGCTTTTAAAAATAATCTTCCTCACATTCTCCACATCACTGCAGTCCATAGCATATTTTTCTTGGCCCTGGCCGTCCTGACAGGTCCTCTCTCTGTGTGTCACTTATGTTGTTATACCTGGCTAGGCTTTTAAAACCAACCTTCCCCACTTTCTTCTCCACATCACCGCAGTCCTGAGCATATTTTTCCTGTCCCTGGCGGTCATGATGGAGTGGATGAAGTATCTCTGGGTCACTTATGTTGTTATTCCAGCCGGGCTCTAAAAAGAAAAAAAAAGTGGGTGGTTGGTGGGTGCTCTGGTGTGGTTTGCTTTTTCTTTGCTATCAAACATCTATCGTCTTTATCCGCCCTCCTTCTTTTTTAAGTTTGTTACTCTCTTGTAACACCTCTAATGAGGTCATATGACCTTATGTTGTTGCGAGCGCCGTAAAACCTCTACTAAAACATCTACCGAAACCTCTACTAAAACAAGCAAACATCTCCGCAGTCCAGAGCATATTTTTCCTGGCCCTGGCCATCATGACGGAGCGGATGAAGTATCTGTGGACGCCGTACGTCTGTGTCCTTGCCGCGGTCGGCCTCGCTGATCAGGCCGTGTGGGCCAGGCTGCTCCGACTCTGTAACATACAGGACAGTTTCAAGGTACGTATTAGGGCTGGGCAATTTGTCGCTTTTTCAAAATCCGGATAATATTATTGATAGTACACTTCCTCGGCAAATGTGCTATGAACGGCTTCGGCAAATGGGTTAGAACAACTTTGACAAACGGGCAAGAACTTCTTTTAAAAAATGGGTGCACCCACTTCAGCAAACAGATTAGGAAAGAGAGATAAGAGTCTGAATTCGGATGGCATTTCATTGAGAATTATCCTGTTATACGGATAGGTTATCTGGATTTTGCCCACCACTAGTACGTATGTCGGTGGTTTTGGTGGTGGTGGTGTTGTCGTTGTTGTTTGCCGAAGTTGATGTTGATGGTGGGGGTTTTCGGGGGGGGGTTTTCTTATGATGATGGTGTTGCTGTTGTTGTTGGTGGTGGTGTTGTTATTGGAGCATGTGTTGGAGGGCACTACTGGTAGTGTTGTTGTTTGCAGAGGATGTTGTTGGTGGGGGTTTTTTTGTTTAGTTCTGGTGATATTGTTGATTCGGTGTGCTGCTGTTTTTGCTGCTGATGGTGTTGTTGTTGGTGACTGTGGTGGTGGTGATGGTTATTTTGTTGGTGGAGGGTTTTTTTTTTGTTTGGTTGGTGATGGTGGTGTTGTTGTTAGTGGTGGTGGTGGTGGTGTTGTTGATTCTGATGTTTCTGTCTTGCATTTTCCGTGGGTGGTTGGCAGGTGCTCTGGTGTGGTTTTCATCTTCTTTCCTACTAAAACTAACTAACATGCTTTTTCCGTGCTCTAAATGGCCTATTATTGTGTGTCTATGCTTCTCTTTTCTCAAACTCTTTGCCTACACAGGCTTTTACTTATGTTATGTTTACTGAGTCTCAATTAGTTGTTCTGTCTCATTTGACTGGGTAGGTGGTTGGCGGGTGCTCTGATGTGGTTTGCTCTTTCTTTCCTATCAAACATCTATCGTCTTTGTTGCTCCTCCTTCTGTTTTGTGTTTGTTACCTTCTAGTAACACCTCTAATCTTTGGCACTTATAAGACCTAATGTGTTGCAAGTGCTGTAAAATTCTACTAAAACCCCCCGGGGCAGTGCCACTGACTGAAGTGTCTTTAGGCCATTCCCAAAGGGGGGACATATCTCGTTCATGCATAGTAGAATTGTAAATGGGCTGATTCATGTCACGCTCATAACTGTGCCTGATCTACAACAGGGAACTGCTGCTTTTTCTTTCCTGATCCTTACTATTGTCATTTTCCTCTACTTCTTTTGTATGTTTGTCACTCTCTTGTGACCTGCTATTTTGGGGTGCCTTGATAGTCGAAGCAGACCTTGTGCTGTTGAAACTAGTGGTGAGCAGTCTAAGTCTGATTCCCTGTAAAGACTTCTCTGTTGACACCCACCCCTTGGCGCTCATTTGACCTTATGCAGTTGCGAGCGCAGTAAAACCCTCTACTATAAAAAAAATAAATTCTACTAATACAAAAAAAAGCAAAACAAATAAGTGGCTGGAATGTTTTTAGAGTATCTGTAAGTTTGCCAGAGCTCTTATATCTGATTAATGTTGGGTGGCTTTCTTTCCTTCTTTCATCACCAAAAATCATAATAGATTTTTTTTTTTCTCCATGGGTGGTTGACGGGTGCTCTAGTGTGGTTTGCTTCTTCTTTCCTATCAAACATCTATCATCCTTATCTCCCCTTCTTCTTTTTTATGTTTTTTACTCTCTTGTAACACCTCTAATCTTCTGGCGCTCATATGACCTTATGCAGTTGTGAGCACAGTAAAACCTCTACTAAAACTAAAACTAAGATTTTTTTCCCCTTTTGTTTCAGGTGTCAGTTGCCCGAAATGCGGTGGTGGTCGCAGTGTTGGGGATCATGACAGCTGTTGTGAGTACTGGGTTCTTTAAGCATTGATGTGTGTGGCTAGACTACAGTTTTGTCTTTTGTCTGTAACACTCTCTTTTTGCACTCATATGACCTTTTCTGTCCCAGTGGTTTTATGCTCCCGGCATAATTTAGCAAAATTTGATCATTTTTTGGGTAATTTCTGATTATTTTCCTTTATCATTCTTTGTTAAAATTAACAGAATCATATAATTTCACATTTTTGGGCTCAATTTGCCTAATTTCAGAACTTTTCTTGCTTAAAACGACAGGGACAGCCTTATGCAGTTGCGAGCACCGTAAAATCTCTACTAAAACAAAAAACACTATTCCTGGGTTTTTTTCGGCATTGTTTAAAGGACATGTAAACATTCTTCCTCTCGGTCTCTCAGGAAAAATTAGAAGCCAAAAGACAATGAGAAATTCACTTGAGATTGAATAATCATAGCATGTCGGGAATTATTTGGTCACTTTTAAGCTCAAAGGGGGGCTATCCCGAAAAATGCTGTTTTGAGAAAATCGAAGGTAAAGTTTTTGCATCCCTGTTCAGTTTATTTAAAAGACAACGAAAGTTTTCTCTATGACCAAACAAATATACACTCGAATGAAACCAAACTTCTCTTATAGGTAGGGCTATGCTCACTTTTGGTGTAGGTCAAGATTTCTGGAAACCCCCGAAATCTGGGTTAGCCCGCTTGTCCTTAAAAGCGACCGATTTGACTCGTCGAGTAACTACTGTTAGGGGTCAATCCTGCTGATTTCAAATTAAGAGGAGATTATTCTTGGGCGGTTGATGGGTGCTCTGGTGTGGTTTGCTCCTTCTTTCCGATCAAACAGATACATCTTTCGTCCTTATTCTTTGTCTCCCCTCCCTCCATCTTTTTTGTGTTTGTTGCTCTCTTGTAACACCTTTAATTTTTGGCACTTATTTAACCTAATTGTCTTGCAAGTTGTGACGGCTACCCATTGCCTCACATTATAAATAGATTAAAACTTGTAAAGAAGTGAACCAGCACAACCTCTTTGCTTGCCTACCTGCCAGAAAACTGATTTATTGTTTTTCTTTTACAATATCTCGTGCATGTTCTAAACAAGACAATATGAGACGTGGTAGGAAGGGGAAATAATTGTGATATCAAAGAATCGTTATTGCAACATGCGCAACATAGTTCATTGTTTTTTTTGTGTTTAAAAAAAATATTTTAAAAAAATTTAATTTAATTTAATTTAATTTTTTTCTTTCTTTCTTTTTTTTTTTACATAGATCTAGTTCATTCTCATTTTTACATTTCAAAACAAGAGACATTACACAAGTGTTGTAATACTCTTACTAAAACAATTAAACGGGAGAATATTCTCTCCCAACCTGTGTTGCTTCCTGCCCCAGTAAGGCAGAGATCCCGTCTGCCTATCGTTTCCATTTTTTTTCTGAGTCCAGATCATAGTGATAGTGTGTACTCACAAATTTGATCGTAAAAATTTTTTAAAAATTAGTGTAACTTTCATAGAAAAAGAAAAAAAATATATGTGAGGCATCGCGGTGAAACCAGACGCTTGTCAAAATAATGAAATCCGAGAAATCGGTATTTTTCTGCCAGTTTGGAAATTTTTTCAAATTTTTGGTTTTTGACTCAACACCTTGTATGTTCATACAAAAATACTCTTGTGTGTGGATTTTTTTGGAAAACTTTGATTGAAAGCACAACAAATTTAAATTTACAGTTTCCAAGGACTCTTTTAAGCTATGGAAGTCACCAAACTTTGGTGGCCATTTTCTCGCTAGTTTAACCTCTGATATCAGGCGACCCCACCACCTTCAATCGCAAATATCTCGACTTATATTAAAAATTAATGGATATCTTTTTCATCAAAATCAAGGTAAATGAACGACCTTTAAGACGATACCAATAACGCCATATTATGCCCAAAAATTGAGGAGCGTCTGTTTCCACTGCGTCCCGACACACAAAGATAACTTTCTCGCTCAATGAGTTTCTTTCTTTTTAAAAATTTGTGGGTGGTTGGCGGGTGCTCTGCTGTGGTTTGCTCCTTCTTTCCTATCAAACATCTATCGTCTTTATCTCCCCTCCTTCTTTTTTATGTTTGTTACTCCCTTGTAACACCTTTAATCTTCTGGCGCTCATTTGACCTATGCATTTGCGAACGCCGGAAAAGCTCTACTAAAACTAACTTTAAAAATTTCTTGTTTTTCTGTTTTCTCGTCAGCTGCTGCCACCAGTGATGAAGGATCTGGAAGAGTTGAAGGAGTTTTGGGACCCAGACACAGTGGAGCTGATGGAGTGGATCATGTGAGTGGAGTGGAGAGGGGAGGGGGGGGAGAGAAAGGATAAGTTGTATGATAGAGGAATACATTGTAAGAGTGGAATAAAAGGAGGGAAATTTTTTAGGGTATAGAGAAAGTAAAAAATATGGAATTAAAGAATGAATTGGGTTGGGTTGTTTTTTTTGGGTTTTTTTGGGGGGGGGTGTTACAGAATAGATAGTGTGGGTGAAGGAATAAAAGACATTAGTACAGAGTGGTTTGTGTGGAATCATATGAATATTGAATTGATTGTGGGAGGGAAGGAATAAAACATGTGAGAATAGAGTGGATAGTGTGGTCCATGATGGTTTGAGTAAAGGAATAAATCATGTGGGCATTGAGTGGACAGTATTTGTGGGTATAGAATGGAGTAGATAGAGTGAGCTTGGGGTGGTTTTGTGAGTAAAGAATGGAACATTTATGAGTACCAAGAGGAGGTTGTAAATCGCATAGGGCTTGTTGTTGAGCGGGAATTTGAGCAGTATAAATGCTATCTATT
>NW_004797938.1:72730-85795 GCF_000002075.1 Aplysia californica | reverse complement strand
GCCGCTGACTGCCTCGTTCACGGGGAGCATGCAGCTCCTGGCTGGGGTCAAGCTTTGCACGAGTCGACCAATCACCAACCACCCTCACTACGAGGACAAATATCTCCGACACAAGACCAAACAGGTCAGAGAGACCTTTGATTTTTTTCAACCTTCGCTTTCAAAAACACTTTAAAAAAATATGATGTGAAAAATTTTGAGTTTTACTTCATGTCGAGCTTTTTTTATGCAAATCTTTGAATATCTTGATAGCGACTCCGAATAATCGTATGGTTTTAACAGACCAGGTAGAACATTGAGACATGACGCGGTGGAATCAAGCGCTCGTCAATTTTTGGGCATATGATGTTATTGGTTTCATAACAAAATTTGTTCCTTTGTCCTGCTTTAGGGGAAAAAAATTCCCAGCTATCTTGAATAGAAGTCGAGATATTTGCGATTGAAGGACATGGGGGTCGACTGTTGTCAGAGGTAAAATTAGCGAGAAAATGGCCACCAAAGTTTGGTAATTTCAATAGCTTGAGCGTCCTTGAAAACTGAAAAATGACTTATTTTGTGCCTTTAATCAATGTTTTTCGGTAAAATTCACATAAAAATGAGTTTTTATATTTTTATAAGGTACTGAGTCAAAAAACAAAAATTTGATAAAAATTGCCCAACATGCTGTAAAATGCTGGTATCGTTGATTTAGTTATTTTGACAAGCGCCTGATTTCACCACGCTGCCTCACATTTGGTATCTGACCTCATGGTCTTAGTAGCTGGAAACGGCCAAAAATGTCAGATAGAACTTTGTAATTCCGAAGTAGTGACATGATCAAGCAGGTCAGACTCTTGCACACCTTCTCTCTAAAAATATCACAATAAAGTCACCTTATCGTAAACCAATGTGAAAAGAAAAAACCCATCTCTAAAAGTAGCAGCTGCCTTTTTACTGATTTAATTTTAACATTTTTCTTGAAATCATTAGATAATTTTTAAAAAGATAACTGCGCTCTCGTATGACCTCATGCAGTTGCGAGCGCCATAAAACCGTCAGATAGAACTTTGTAATTCCGAAGTAGTGACATGATCAAGCAGGTCAGACTCTTGCACACCTTCTCTCTAAAAATATCACAATAAAGTCACCTTATCGTAAACCAATGTGAAAAGAAAAAACCCATCTCTAAAAGTAGCAGCTGCCTTTTTACTGATTTAATTTTAACATTTTTCTTGAAATCATTAGATAATTTTTAAAAAGATAACTGCGCTCTCGTATGACCTCATGCAGTTGCGAGCGCCATAAAACTCATACAAAAAAAAAAGACAACTGTATGCCTAATTTGATTGCACATAAGTGAGTAAAATGAATAGCAAAAACGTTTGACATGGATTGTGACGGTATGCGCGGAAAATGTGTAACAGTCTAGTTTGCATGCACAGAGCAAAATACGAATATTACGAACAGATTTTCAGGTTCTGAATTTTTCTTATACTCGTGTAAAAAGCAAAGTTTTTCCCGCATCCAATCCGGACATTGGGGATTGCCTTGTTAGTGAGACAACTTCCTGGGCCCGAGGCTCGATCCCGGACTTTCCGCTTCCAAGGCGAGCGCACTAACCGCTTTGCCTCCGCACCCTCTATACTCATGTATTGTTTGTATTTTATACAAATGCTTAGGTGGGTGGTTGGCGGGTGCTCTGGTGTGGTTTGCTCCTTCTTTCCTATCAAACATCTATCGTCCTTATCTCCTCTTCTTCTTTTTTATGTTTGTTATTCTCTTGTAACACCTCTGATCTTCTGACGCTCATATGACCTTATGCAGTTGCGAGCGTCATAAAACCTCTACTAAAACAAAAAAACAAACAAATGCTTAGCAAAATTGATCATCATTGTCATTGGCTTTCTCACCCTGCACCACCTTTTTCTATCCTGGACAAGACTCTTGATGTTATTCCATGTCTTCCCACTTTTCTTTACATCAATTTCAATATCTGCGATTCTTCTAGCAAAATTGGTACATAATGAAAATATTTCCGCATTCCACCGGTTTCGCTCTGTGGGTGCTAAGTCATAAGTCTTATCATTTCGGCCTCTTGTTTTAGCCATATTTACTTACTGTACAATGTGGCATTTGTAAATCCTACTTCATGACCTCGATGATATCCTACACTGCCGTGTAACTACAGGGACGTAATCCTACCCAGTGTCTTGTAATAGAGATCCTTTGATTGTTTTAGCTATTTCCCTTGAAATATTAATTATTAGAATTGGTCGCTTTCGTTATTTTCAAGCACAAGGGGGATATCCTGAAAAATGCTGTTTTGAGAAAATCAAAAGTAAAGTTTTTGGCCCCTGTTCAGTCTCTTTAAAATAAAAGGAGAGTTTTCTCGATAACCAAACAAATGTACACACCAATGAAACCAAACTTCTTTTATAGGTAGGGCAATACCCACTTTTTGTGTCGGTCAAGATTTCTGGAAACCCCTGAAATCTTGGTTAGCCCGCTTGTCCTTAAAAATAAAAGCAACCAATTACCCAAAAAGCTTTTGTTTTCTACTGACCTGCTTCCTCCCTCATGCTCATGTCATGTCGTACTGTTAGAGCAAGAAGAAAATGTGCTTTTCTGTGAGATGACTCGCATCCTTCCATTATTTCTTTATTTCCTCTGTGTAACGAGTCCAGATCTAGAATCTGTAGGCACTAACCTGTTAGTGGGTGGTTGGCGGGTGCTTTGGTGTGGTTTGCTCCTTCTTTCCTCTTAAACATCTATCGTCCTTATCTCCCCTCCTTCTTTTTTACGTTTGTTGTTACTCTTCTTGTAACACCTCTAATCTTCGGCACTTATATGACCTTATTGTGTTGCAAGTGCCGTAAAACTCTTTACTAAACTACTAAACTAAACTAACCTGTTAAGCATCTTGATGAGGTGTACTCAGAATGTGTTGTTCATGGCGTGACAGCTCAGGGGGAAGTGAAGTCTCCCTCCTAAGTTAGGTACAGCTTCCGGGTCAGCTCCAGTAATGAGTAGTGGTGTGCATTCGCGTATTTCTTATTCAATAATTACATTATTACGTGACACTCTGTTTACTTCGTGTTCTACCGCCATCAGTCCCAATTATGGACTCAACACCTCTCTCCTCAGCTGTACCAGATTTACGGGAAGAGAGAGCCGGAGGACGTGCATGCCATCCTCAAGTCGTTTAAGAGTGACTACATCATCCTAGAGGACAGCATTTGCCGAGCGCCCCCGAGGGACGGATGTCGCACCCCAGACCTTGTGGACATTGACAACGGGGGGGGGGGTTGTTTGATTTTGGTCAAATCTCTGTTTGTTTCTGCTTTTCTTTAAAAACTTTACCCTGCCCAGTTCTATCCTCTGACACTTTTGTGTTTTGTGGTTACAACAAAATGTGCAGCATTTTGTATTTTTGAAATTAGCTGTTTGTCTTACAGTAAACATATAGGAGAATGTTTTAACTGATTCACTCCCCACCTGTTTTCCTGTTTGGACCACGCCCCCATTTCACACTACCTGATTATGGAAGGGTGATGTCAGTAATCACTTGTAAAATTGATCAATGTTAGTAAAAACCATAACATGTTATACATCAAAATGCTCACAAATGAATACAGAATACAACTGTTAGATTTTCATAAATTTGTTTTCAAACTGAAAACTGATAAAGCAACTGGAAGTGTGATTTAGTGAAAAGAACAAAATAAATTTTACGCACAAAATTCATCTTACCTCATATGTGACAGACAGCAAACTCCAATTTGAGTCTCCAACTCTTGACATCTCAAAGGTAATCCAATTATGAATCACTTAGAAACACCTTGCTTGAACCAAGCACAATAGAAAAAAATTACTGGAACCACAAATGGAGGCACCTGAATTCCACAATATTGACTATTTACACTATTTACACGAACACGCTCCAAGGACGATGAAACTGTACACCTCACACCCGCCTCTGCGACTCAGGTGTGTGGTACAGCTCGAAGCAGCCCTTAGGATGCAGATGAGGGTGATGTGCACAGCCTTTGCAAAAGAAGTTGGTCCTCTTTCGACCTTCTTTGGGCTTGCTGCACACCTCGCAGTTGCGATCCTTTTGGAAGTAGGCGATGAGGTGCTTTGTTCCCGTGTAGCGGTCGATGAGGCTGTTGGTGGGAGGCATATTAGATGGAGCTTTGTCGACTTCCCCCTGTGGCATGTGGGCGGCTGCCTGTGCTACCAATTCCTTGACGAGCACCCTCTTGAAGGCAGCCAGCGTTGACTTCTTCGCGTGCGTTTGGTTGTATAGGACAAGCGCATTTACTTGCACCAGCTCCATGAGCCATTCTTCCACCACTTTAGACTTTTCCTGGTGTGCAGGTTGTAGTATCCAACATTTTGGTCTACTTTATCACAGCCATTCATCCTGGCGTTGTAGCTGTGAACGGGCGCTGGCTTGGAGGCGTTGCGACCGCGGCTGGTCGGGCGCTCCTCCACTGTCGTGTCGCACATGGTTGACACCACCACCACAGGTTTTTTCGCCTTCTTGTCCTTCCATGCCACACAGAGGACTTCATCTTCTGGTGCATAGTACCAAGACCTCTCCGTGTGTTGGAGACGAAGGGTCTTGAGGTCTGTCGGAAAGCCGCGACGATTCAGGTTCAAGGTGCCGGTGAAATGGGTCCGGTTGTTTGACAGGTGCCGGATCAGATCCAGGGACGTGTAGAACCTATCACTGTAAACGTGGTGGCCTGGACCTAAGGGGTCCAGTAGGGTCTCGAACACTTTTACCGCGTGCGGATTAGAATGGTCTAAGTCCACGCGGTATGATGTCTCCCGCCCAAAATAAATGAGCAGGTTGACAACGTATCCCGTCTCGCTGTCAACCAGTCCAAATACCTTCACATGGTATTTATGTGGTTTCGACGGGTTGTACTGCTTGTACTTCCATCGTCCGGTCCACCCGACAACCATCTCGTCCAGAGCAAGGTATTTTCCTGGGTAGAATGCCCTGCGGAAGCTCTCAAGAACAGAGTTCACAAAGGGCTCAATTTTGTCTTTTCCCTCAGCAGATGAGTTCTCCGAGCAGTGAAGCATGGTATGGTAAATTGCCTCAAACCGCTTGCGGGGAAACATTTGCGAGTACCAGGCGCAGTGCTCTGTCTCGGCCTGTGACCAGTAGTCACGAATAGCTGGTCTCCTATTTAGTCCCATCTGCGTAGTGACAGCTAAAAATTTCAACAGTTCATACCGGGAAATATCCTCCCAGTTTGCATAAACAGAATGCTTTCTCGCCGGTGTGTTCTGCTGAACTTTTGTCAATGCGTACTCGTTGATGGATGATAGGAGTTTATTTTGTATGGTCTCAGTAAACAACGCTGTGAAGCAGTCAAGAGGGGTTGACGATTCGCTAAGGCCAGCCTCTTCCCTCACTCCAGACGAACCATTAGGAGGGGTGAACCTAAAATTCTTGAAACTCACCGGCTCACCTTCACTGATCTTCGCCCATGCTGGTAACTGAGTCTGAGCAGAGCTAGATCTAGCCCTAGACCCAGATGTAGTATTGAGTCTGGGTCTTTTTCTCGACGGGCCTTGCCTCACAGTACTCTCCTCATTTGTGTCTACACTGGTACTAGTACTGGCACCATCGCTAGCCCTTGAGGACACACCCCTTTCACTGACTTCGCCTTCATTGTCACTGTCACTACTTGGTGGACCAAAGTCGTCATCACTAGTACTAGCGCTCGACTCATACACGTAATCATCCTCAGATTCATCGTTACAAAGAGTTTGCAACAAATCAAGTGCTTTTGTGGCACTCAAACGCTTACTTGATGATGATGATGAAGATGAGGGTGGTCCTTCCGCCATGATTTGGTCCTGGGATGAAAACACGAAACGCAATACTAGTCAGAAAAACTTTCCCAAAGCACATAAAATCGACCACTTCGCTCGAGTTTCACTTTGAAAGTGACGCTGAAAGGATACGGAGTCAGAAACCAGTACAAAATTTAGTTTCGCATTAGTTTCGTATTAGTAAATTCCTCTTTAGTACCGTGACGCTCCCAGCGGCTCGCGGTCCAAACAACGAAACGCGCGAGCCGCTGCCAGCGGCTCGCGGGAGGGAATCAGTTAAGTATTACTAAATAAGTGAAAAATGTGTTGCTGCTATTTAAAAATTTAAATAAAAATTTTTTTTTTTTCTTGGGGGGGGGGGCTAATTTATTTCAGAATGAGCTGTGACATCTTGCAGGTGGTTGGAAGGAAGGGGCCTTTGTTAGGCTTAGCTTCTTTGCTTTCCCTTTGTCTTTCTTGCTCTTTCCTATTCTTGCTTTTCTTTGCCCATAAAAAATGTACGTTTTAACCAGTTGTACTGTAAAGCTGACTTCTCGTGTATGTTTTAATTAATTATTTTTTCCTTCAGCAACCTGATGATGACAGTGTGAAGATACCTGGCCTGGTAAAGTCGACTGTGCCCAGTTTCTGTGAGAACGTGAGGCATCAGAAACCAACATATTCAAAATACTTCCGAACGGTTTTTGTCAACAGAACTTTTAGAATTTATAAAGTAATGTGAAGAGAGAGGCTAGTATTTTTACATTGACGACCAAGTCATCTCAAGATTCATGGCCTTTATTTTGCCGTTCTTTTTTTGTTTTGTTTTGTTTTCTGTTACTGCGTTGTTACTTATCTGCTTCCACTTTTTATGCAGCTGCGGTTTACAAGGCTGAAATATTTGTCAACCTGTTCATGTTGTGACAGTTGGCTCCCTTACTTACTTGAGGACACAATTTTACTAAACATTTTTATTTTTTAACATTTTGCTCAAAACTACTCTTCACCATGTAGGGTGTGTGCTTCTAACTTCAAGGTCAGAATGGTAAATAAATAAATACATAAATAAATAAATAGATAAGTTTAGTTTTACTTCTTGTAGGCCTTATAATAACATGTCTTCCAGTTTCTGGATTTTATTTTTGCAACTATTTTAACATTTTTAAAGATTTTGTATTGCTTTCATTTAAAAAATCAAATTGTACGTACCAATACTTGCAGTCAGGAATTATGACATGAGAGCTATCGACAGCTGAGTAAATGTCTGTGACAGACAGAAAGTACCATATATGGAATGGTAATAACTTTGAGAGAGATTAACTGAAATGGGCAATTAGATAGAGTAACATAGCTGCCAACCTGTAGGTACGTAGAAAATGTATTTAAGAACCGGTACATTTTTGAGAGTCTTGAGTCTGTAAGTACATTTTTGTGTCAGAAAATAGAATGATACAGTGCAGCCTCTCTATAACGACTTCGTTGGGACCAGAAAAAAAAATGTTGTTATATAGAGTTGTCATTATAGAGAGGTAACCAAAAATATTACTAATGATATAATATAAGGAAAAATCGGGACCTGGGCACCATATGGCTATACAGAGGATGTCATTATAGAGAGGCTGCGTTGTATTCTGTTTTCTAGTATGGCTCCTCGCAGACTTGCAGATGCTGAAAAAAAAAATTATGAGCTTTCAACACTGGATTTGGGAATGATAATGAGAACGAAGCCCATTAGATGATTTTAAAATTTAGTTTTAGGAAAGTTTTATGGCGCTCACATCTGCATAAGGTCATATGAGCGCCTAGAGCTGTGTTCACACGGGAGTGGGCGCTATAGAAATCCTCTACATTATTATATGAGCGCCCTTTAGATAAGTGGAGAGACCGTCACTAAACATATCTGGTGTTTTTGCTGCAGGTCTGTTTGGAATAGTTTTTTAATTTATTGCAAGCGGAAAAGTGTTTTTAAAGGTTTTGGAGGGGGGAGGGGGTTGCCACCATCTTGACTCGTCACATACATAAAGTTTTAATTTTTTTATTTGGAAAAGTTGGCAGCTACGGAGTGAAAGTAGAAAAGCCCTTTTCTTTGGTCTCCTTTTGAAGTTGAACGGCAGCAAGAGATGGAGCAAATCTATGACGATGTTGTTGTTTTTGTTAGCTATTGTTTAGTTGAAATAGTGAACAGCTTCCCTGGTGTCCCATTGACATTTCAATGTTGTAAACTGTTCTTTTACTGATAGTACAAGGGTGCTCCAATGTTTTTATCTTGAGGCCTCGTTTTATCAAATGCTCTATGAAGATATACAGTGGAGTCCGCTTAAACCGAACATGGTTCATCTGAAAACAACAGTAAAGCGGGTGGTTGGAGGGCGCCACCAGTAGATCCTACTTCTTTTCTCCCCCCCTGTTGTTTTTTTTGTTGTTTTTTTCCTTTTCCTTTATTCCTACCCTCTTGTTTCTGTCTGTCTGTTTGTCTTGCTTTTTCCCTGCACTGTATGTCCGTTATTGTGGCGATTGTCCACGTGCCTCTCTTCACTCAAAAACAGCGTTGAACTGAAAGAAAACAAAATCGTCTTTTTTTTTTTTTACTTCTATTCGAGCAACCTGTCTAAACTGAAAATTCAGCTTAACTGAAGAAAATCCGGCGGTCTCACAGATTCAGTTTGAGCGGACTCTGCTGTACATAAGTGTCACGACGTGGTGGAATCAGGCCCTCATCAATTTTTGGGCATGTGGAGTTATTTGGTATTATAGGACGCTTACACACCAACAAGCACATAAACAGAATCAACCCCATGTGGGAACCCCATTGCAGACACTGTGACTACCACGAGGAGACCGTTGAACATCTTCTCCTTCACTGCCCAAACTTGACAATTCTTCTACGGAGGCTTCTACACACACCTACAGACTTAAAAAGCCTGCTCTACTCTGGCGTTGACCAGATGACAAGGACATGTGGTTACTTGAGGGAGGCATTGCGCTGCCAAGAGTGAAATGCTTACAGCTAAAGGGATTTGAAAACAACAACAACAACAATATTTGGTATCATCTTAAGGCTTATTTGTGAGGCTAGCTGACAAAATGAGTTACGCGTGCGCTCATATGACCTTATGTAGTTGCGAGCGCCGTAAAACACTTGCCAAATTTTTTATTTTTTAAATGAGTTACTTCTCACAATCCACAAATGGAGATATTTGCCAAAAATCGACACTAGGGTCGAATATGTAGATTTTCTATTGATGCCATATTCTTTAACTATAACCTGTCTTATATTATTTCATACAATAAAAATTTGTAAAAACGTCCACTTCTAAGCATTGATTTAACTATTTCCATTAGGCTCAAATCTGACAAGTAACTCCTTTTGTCACAGGCTTCACATTTATTTGCCTACCTTGCTTCTGATGAAGTAAATATCCGTCTATCTTGAATAGAACTCAAGATATTTGTGATTGAAGGAAGTGAGGTCACCTTTTGGTGAAATTAACGAGAAAATGGCCTCCAACATTTTGTAACTCCAATAGCTAAAGAGTCCTTGAAAACAGTTAAATGACATATTTTGTGCCTTTAATCAATGCGTTTCAGTAAAATTCAAATGGAACTGTTTTTATATTGACATAAAAGAAGTTGAGCCAAAAAATAAAAATTCGATAAAAATTTCCAAACTGGCGGGAAAATACCTTTTTCTCCGATTTCTGTATTTTGACGAGCGCCTGATTTCACCACGCTGCCTCACAAATTTTCCGTAGCACGTTGTGATTCTTTATGTCTTTATGCTGGCACCTCGTGATGATTCTATCCATCTTCTCTCCAGTACTCTGTGATGATTCTATCCATCTTCTCTCCAGTCCTTTGTGATGAGTTGCACCGATCTGTAGCACTTGCTATTTGAGATGCAACTTTTCTATGTGCTTCTCCTCAAATCCAATGAAATCAAATGTATATATATATAATATACTATACGTAAAATAAAATAAAATTTCTTCTTAATTGAATTATTTGTGTTATCCTTGTTTTTACTTCCAACCTCACAAGTTCCATTTTTTTTTCTTTACAAAAAAAGCCAATAATAGGTCATCATTGAAGGCATGGCCACTGTTGACAGGTTTTGGAACATGAGGATGTCCATTATTAAAGTGTGGTAAAAAATACATGGCGCAACTTATTGTCAAATATCTCTCTATCGAACATAGATTCTCCAACTTTTTGCGCAATGACTTATATCAATTTGTCTTAACAGATGAATATTTTTTCATTCCAGCACACTGTATTCTAGAAAGTTCCTTAATAGACATTAATTAAAAAATCCCAGTCGATGGTTTCTGCAGATTTTTAAAAGTTTAAAATATCATTGGCAATATCACTTTTAAAGGCAAGTCTGTCATTTTTTTTCTAATCGCAATAGTATGCTTATTGAATCTCTATTTAGGGAACCTTTTGTTTTTAAAAAAAATGTGTTCATTTAAAAATATTTATTGTAAGAAGCTTTTCCACTAAAAAGTGTCATTGACGAGCTGTGACGTAGGCCATATGCGCTTACAAAATGTGTGGGAGAAGCGGAAAGTGCTGTGAACAATCCCATTTTCCTCGTACATGTATTTGATAAATTTATGAAGAATAGTTTTTTTAATCGAGCCTCATTTATTGTGGAAAAATATGATTACGTGAAGACAAACTGATACAAACTGCTGTACAAAGTATGGGTGACATTGATTCACCCGTAAAAGAGATATTTGAGGATAAGTTGTGCCACAAATTTTTGACGGCACTATAATATCTGACTTGTGCTGAATACGGGCGTAGTTCACCGTAATGAACTTCAGTATCCCTTAGTGAGAGGAGCGACCCTCCTCAAGGTCCATTTTTCTATGTTTGTTGCCCGAGATCAAGTCTAAGTACACATATATATGTTAGGCTCAGAAAAATCTCTTGATACTTATATTTATTTTTGCATAGCTACAGTGGTTTCTAAAGAAAAGGCTGCCATCTTGAAAATATACAATGAATATATCTAATCCCAAAGGCTTTCTTATTTACTGAGCAAATTTGACCAAATTTAATGAGAGTATACCTGAACCAGTTACTATCATCGTAACTGTGAGTTTTTTTCAATAAGTGTAAAAGAAAAAAAATTGAGAACTTTCCCAATGTATATAAACCTTTTCTAAATTTTAGTTTTTGTGTAACTGCTTGCTATGGAAATTTTTTTTTTCCCGCAAATATCTTTGTTACATTGAAACATTGATGGCAGCTTTGCCATCTATGTTTCCTGAAAGTTTCATGTCAAAAGGATGAAAACTAAGGAAGTAGTAGGGGAAAAAAATGACAATTATTGTAAAAATTCGCTATATTTTAACCCAGTCTCATGTTTTCAAAGGCAATTTACGATGAGTAAAAATGTTCTCAATTGTCTATTTGCTATTTTTAGACCAAAAAGTAGTTGATCTTCAAAAGTCTGCCAAAATCTCAATTTGCGTAACTTGACCTAAAATCTGCCAAGATAAGGGTCGCTCCTTCCGTTAATTTAAGAGTAGACCTGCATACTTTCAAGTCAACATAGAATTGCCATTGGATGTCAGTTCAGAGCCTCTTTTATTCCCATATTCTCCAAACAATGGAGATTATAAAAAAGAATACCCCCGTCTAGGAATCGTAGTGGATAACACAGGCAAGGTATCACTCACAGTATTGTGTTGATAAACCAAACCTTTGTATATTTATGATAACACAAGTAAAGAACGCTGCAAATAAGCTGGACATTTATACAAATTTATTATAAAAAAAAAAAAATTAACAACATGATCAAGCCCATAAGAAACAGGAAAAGTGTAAGAGATGATGTTAAGAAAAGTATCAAGCTTGTTTGTGAGAGTGGAGAGAGAGAGAGAGAGAGAGAGAGAGAGAGAGAGAGAGAGCGAGAGAGAGAGATATCATGGCTTTTGCAGGTTCACACCACATCAAACAATGAGTTCAGTCACTGTGTTAAACACACATACAATACACACAGCCACTCAGCAGAGCAAGTTGGTGAAAAACATACGCAGTTCAAAGGACAACACGGCCAGAAAAAAGGAAGAAAAAATATATATAACGAAATAGATAAACCAATCCAGAAATCAAATACAATGATAAAAAACCGCCAAAAAACCCCACTGGTAGTAGTAAAGATTCTCCACTACCGTCTCTGCCAACTCCACCAATAGAAAATAAAATACAGTTAATGGAGACGGTTGGAAAATATGAAATTAAATACAGCTACGGAGACGGTTGGAAAATATAAGATAGAATACAGATACTGGAGACGGTTGGAAAATATAGAATAAGATACAGCTAGTGGAGACGGTTGGAAAATATGAAATAAAATCCAGCTAGGGGAGACGGTTGGAAAATATGAAATAAAATACAGCTAGGGGAGACTGTTGGAAAATATAAAATAATTTCAGCTACTAGGTTGAAATATAGAAAATAAAATACAGGTACTGGAGACGGTTGGTAAATAATAGAAATATTAAATAAAATACAAATAACAATTTGGTAAGAAAATAGAAATAAAATACATTTAGGGGAGACGGTTGGATAATAGAAAATTAAATAAAGGCCATGAAGACGGTTTGAACATAGAAAGTACAATACAGCTAGTGGAGACGGTTGGAAAATAGAAAATAAAAATACAGCTAGTGGAAACGTTTGAAAAATATGAAAGAATTACAGCTACTTGAAACGGTTGGAAAATAGAAAATAAATAAAATTAGCTAGTGGAGACGGTTGGAAAATGTTTTTTAAAAATACAGCTAGTGGAGACTGTTGGAAAAGAGAAAATAAAATACAGTTACAGAAGGCGGCTTTAAATTAAAAAGTAAAATACAACTAGTGTAGAATAAAATATATAGCTACTGGTGACCACTGGACATTTTTTTTAAAAATGCAGCTAGTGGAGACAGTCGGAAAATAGAAAATAAAATACAGCAACTGAAGATGGTTGGGAAATAGAAAATAAAATACAGCTGCTAGAGACAGTTTGAAAATAGAAAATATAATACAGCTAGTGGAGACAGTTGGAAAAAAGAGAAAAAAAATATAGTTCGTGGAAAGTGTTGGAAAATGGGAAAAAAAAATGCTGAGCATGAGCTACAACATACTGGGGATAAACTAGAAAATAGTGGGGATGATCTAGACAAAGCTGGGGGGGGGTGATCTAGAAAATATCAGGGTTGATGGTGATGATGATGATAATTATTATTATTATTATTA
>NW_004797938.1:57433-72630 GCF_000002075.1 Aplysia californica | reverse complement strand
TTATTATTATTATTATTATTACTATTATTATTATTCAGGGTTGAGCTAGAAAGTACTGGGGATGAGCTAGAAAATATTAGGGTTGAGCTAGAAAATGGTGGTGATGAGCTAGAAAATAGTGGGGACTATTTGGGATAAGCCAGAAAATTTTGAGGATGGGCTAGAAAATACTTGCAAATTTTTTTTAGATCTGCTAGAAAATGGGAATAATCTAGAAAATACTGAGGAATACTAGGGACGACCATGAAAATACTGGGGATAAACTAGAAAATCTTAGGGTTGAGCTAGAAAATATTACTGACGAGCTACAAAATACTAGGGATGAACTATAAAATATATTATTGGGATGAGGTGAAAAATATTAGTGATCAGCTTGAAAATATTGTGGTTAAGCTATAAAATAGCAGTGACGAGCTAGAAAATTTTAAGGTTGAGCTATATAACACTGGGATGAACTAGAAAATACATGGGAATGATCTCGAATATATAAAAGTTCAGCTAGAATATACTGGGGATGAGCTAGAAAATAATGGTGATGAGCTAAAAAATATTAGGTTTGAGCTAGAAAATAGTGGGAAATATTTGGGATAAGCCAGAAAATATTGGGGATGGGCTAAAAGTTTTAGTAAAACTGGCAAATTTTGAGGATCAGCTAAAAAATTCTGGGAATTATCAAGAAAATACTGAGAAATATTGGTGATGAGCTAGATATACTGGAGTGGAGCTAAAAAATACTGAGGATGAGCTAAAAAATATAAGAAATAAGCCAAAAGATATTACTGATGAGGTACAAAATACTGGGGATGAGCTAGAAAATACTGGGGATGAGTTACAAAATACTATAGCTGACCTAGAAAATGCTGGGTATTGAGCTAGAAAATGTTGGGATGGATTCTAGAAAATACTGCAATGAGCTAAAAAAACACCAATATATATATATATATCAGGTTTGAACTAGAAAATACTGGGGATGAGCTTGAAAATATAGAGGATGGGTGGAAAATACTGGCGATGAGCTAGAAAATAATTAGGGATGAGCCAGAAAATATTAGGGATGAGCTAGAAAATATTATGGATGAGTTAGAAATACATGTATTTTGGATTGAGCTAGAAAATATTAGGAATAAGCTAGAAAATATTGGGGATGAGCTAGAAAATATTACGGAAAAGCTAGAAAATAATAGGGATGAGCTAGAACATAGGTCTACAGGGGATGAGCTAGAAAATATTACGGATAAACTAGAAAATACTGGGGATGAGCTAAAAAATAATAGGGATTCGAGCTTGAAGATATTAGGGATTAGCCAAAAAATATAAGGGATGAGCTACAGAATATTAAGGATGATCTAGAAAGTACTGAGGATTAGCTAGAAAACATTGTGGATGAGATATAAATTATTTGAATGAGACAATTTGGGAGATGAGTTAAAAAATATAAGTAATGAAAGAAAATTTTGAGGAATATTGGGGATTAGTTAGAAATTAATATTGGGGATGAGGTAGAAAATACTGGGGATTAGATGAAAAATATTGGGTATGAGATAGAAAATGTTGGAAATTAACCAGAAAATATAAGGGATGAGCTAGAAAATATTTTTGATGAAATTAGAAGTATTGGAAATGAGCTAGAAAATGTTTGGGACGAGATAGAAAAGTCTAAGGACCATTGGAATTTTCAAAAATAGTGGGGATCAGCTAGAAATATCGGGAATGAACTTGAAAATACTGTGGTTTCGCTAGAAAATAATGGGGATGAGCTACAAAATATTAAGGTTGAGCTCTAAAATACCGAGGATGAGCTTGAAAATACTTGGGCTAGAAAATAATGGCGATGGATGATCTGTAGAAAATGCTGGCGATGATCTTGAAAATACTGGGGATGAACTAGGAAATAGTGCGGATGATCTCGAATAATATTAGGGTTGAGTTAGAAAATACTGGGGGATATTTGGGATAAGCTAGAAAATATTGGGGATGGCCTAAAAAAATACTGGCAAATTTTGAAGATCAGCTAAAAAATACTGGGAATGATCTAGAAAATACTGAAAAATATTGGTGATGAGTTAGAAAATGCTGGGGATGGAGCTAAAGAATACTGAGAGAATATAAGAGATGAGCCAGAAGATACTACTGATGAGCTACAAAATACTGGGAATAAGCTAGAAAAAAAAGCGGGGATGAGTTTGAAAATACTTTGGTTGACCTAGAAAATCCTGGGGATGGAGCTAGAAAATACTGGAAATCAACTAAAAATATAAGGGACATTCTAGAAAATACTGGGGATGAGCTAAAAAAATATTAGGCTTGAGCTAGAAAATACTGGGGATGGAGCTAGAAAATACTGGGGATAAACTAGAAAATACTGAGGATGAGCTAGAAAATGTTTAGGATGAGCTAGAAAATATTAGGGATTATCTAGAAAATATTGGGAATGAGCTAGAAAATATCGAGGAAGAGATAAGAAATATTGGGGATGAGATATAAAAGTTTAGGGAATATTGGGGATGGACTAGAAAATATTGGGGATGGGATACAAAATATTTGGGATGTTTTAAGAAATATTGGGCATGAGCTAGAAAATATTTAGGATATAAAAATATTGGGGATGAGATAAAAAGTATTGGTATTCAGATTGAAACGTTTAAAGAATATTTGGGGATGAGTTAAAAATTAATACTGAGGATGAGTAAGAAATTAATAATGAGGATGAACTAGAACATATTGAGGATGAAGTCAAAATATTGGGGATGAGATGAAACATATTGGGGATGAGCTAGAAAATGTTGGGGATAAGTTACAAAATATTTGGGATGAGGTAGAAATTATTGGGGACGAGCTAGAAAATACTGTAGTTGAGCTAGAAAATAGTGGGGATGAGGTAAACAAATATTGGGGGTAAACTAGAAAATACTGGGAATGATCTAGAAAATGCTGGGGATGAGCTAGAATATAGTGGGGATGAGCTAAAAATATTAGGGTTGAGCTAGAAAGTTTTGGATAAGAGCTAGAAAATACTGGGGAATATTTGGGATAAGCCATACAATATTGGGAATGAGCTAAAAATGATCTAGAAGATATTGAGGAACACTGGGGGTGAGCTAGAAAATACTGGGGATGGAAGCAAGAAAAAACTGTGGATAAGCTAGAAAATATATTAAAAGGGATAAATAAGAAAATATTAGGGAAGAGCTAGAAAATATTGGGGATGAGAGCTAAAAAATATCAGGGATGAGCTAAAAAAATACTGGGGATGAGCTAGAAGATATTAGGGTTGAACTAGAAAATACTGGGGATGTGTAGAAAATACCAGAGATGGGGCTTGAAAGTACTGGGAATGAGCTAGAGAATATTAGCGATGAGCTAGAGAATAATAGGAATGAGCTAGAATATAGTAGGGAATATTAGGGAAGAGCTAAAAAAATACTGGGAATGAGCTAGAGAATATTAGGGATGAGCTATAAAATAATGGGGATGAGGTAGAAAAGATTGTCGATGAACTAAAAAATGTTGGGAATTAACTCCAAAATACTGGGGACGAGCTAGAAAATATAGGAAATAAACTAGAAAACACTGGAGGCGAGCTAGAAAATATTAGGGATGAGCTAGAAAATATTGTTCATGACATTTTAAAAAAATTATAGGGAATGAGATAAAAAAGTCTGGGGAATATTGGGGATGTGATAAAAAAATATATAGGGAATGTGATTTTTAAAAAAACATTGGGAATAAACAAAAAAACATTAGGGATGAGCTAGAAAATATTTGGGATGATGTGAAAAATATTAGTGATGAGCTAGAAAATACTGTGGAAAAAACCCCATTGGGAATAAACAAGAAAACATTAGGGATGAGCTAGAAAATATTTGGGATGATGTGAAAAATATTAGTGATGAGCTAGAAAATACTGTGGTTGAGCTATAAAATAGTGGGGATAAGCTAGAAAATTTAAAGGTTGAGCTAGAAAATACTTGGGATGAGCTAGAAAATACTTGGGATGAACTAGAAAATAGTGGAGATGATCTGGACAATGCTGGGGATGATCTAAGAAAATATCAGGGTTGAGCTAGAAAATATTAGGATTGAGGTAGAAAGTGTTGGAAACGAGCTAGAAAATACTGGGGAATATTTGGGATGAGCCAGAAAATATTGGGAATGAGCTAGAAGAAAATACTGGCAAATTTTGGGGATCAGCTAGAAAATACTGGGAATTATCTAGAAAATACTGGGGATAATGTAGAAAATATTGGGGATGAGCTAGAAAATACTGTGGACGAGCTAGAAAATATTAGGCATTAGCTAGAAAATACTGGGGATGAGCCAGAAAATATTGTGGATGAGATAAAAAATATTGGGGATGACCTAGAAAATGTTGGGGATGAACAAAGAAATATTAGGGATTAGCTAGAAAATATTTGGGATGAGGTGAAAAATACTAGTGATGAGCTAGAAAATAGTGGGAATGATCTAGAAATGCTGGGGATGATCTAGAAAATATCAGGGTTGAGTTACAAAATACTAGGGATGAGCTAAAAAATACTAGTACTAGGGTTACATTGATGATAATGATGATGATGATTATATTTATTATTATTATTATTATTATTATGAAGATGATGATTATTATTATTGTTATTTTTACTATCATTATTATATGTTTGTACTTTGCCAATGTGTAACAATGACAAATGCATAAGAACAAAGGAGTAAATTTTTTAACGAATTTTTTTATAGAAGAAATAAGGGATAAAATGAATTCCAACTCCCACTATGACTAAAAGCAGAGTAAAGGAAGTACCGCTACTTAGCACAAATGTTCATCATTTCACCAAAGTGGGAATGGGTACCCGGCGAGGTGAGCTTCTCGGTATAGCGTGTTATAGACAGCGAGATATGTTACCAATTTTAATGTTTGAGCCCTTAATCAGCTGCTTACACTGTACGCTTCCCGGGAAACTGGCAATGTTTCTGAATGTTCTAGGGTATTTTTTTTGGGTTATAGTAGAGGCTTTTACGGCACTCGCAACTGCATAAGGTCATATGAGCGCCAAGGGGTGGGTGTCAACAGAGAAGTCTTTACAGGGAATCAGACTTAGACTGCTCACCTCTCTAGCTTCAACAGCACAAGGTCTGCTTCGACTATCAAGGTACCCCGGAAATTGCAGGTCACAAGAGAGTGACAAACATACAAAAGAAGAAGTAGAGGAAAATGACAATAGTAAGGATCAGGAAAGAAAAAGCAGAAGTTCCCTGTTGTAGGTCAGGCACAGTTATGAGCGTGACATGAGTCAGCCCATTTACAATTCTACTACGCTTGAAAGAGAAATGCCCCCCCCCCCCCCTTGGGAATGGCCTAAAGACACTTACAGTCATAAATAACTACAGTCACTCCGATGTGCACAAACATTTGTTTATTTTTATGTTCATCAAAAATCAAAATGAACAATGTTGCCTTATCCTTGCAAGGCATCTCCACATCAACGACCGCCAAATTTGGATACATAATATTCTATCAATAAATGATAATCAATCAAATTCAAACATATTATAATACTGCACAATAGCAAAGTCGAACACAGACGACTCGAAATCACCCATTTGTCCAACTGTGCCTGCGGTCCCGTTTTTTCTCTTCTTCTTTATCTATGTAAGATATCCCTTGAACTACCGAGGCCGGTCCAGGGGAATTTGAGCTACCCATGTTAGGCCTATATTATAGGCCAACTGTAGCTTAAAGCACACTGAGCTTGTTGTTGAGAGTGCATATATAAGCTATTCAAAAGCTATTTCATTATCCTAGTTATGAAGACCAGTAAGACGAATTCTGGCAGATGACTTATATATTGCTCTGATGTGGGTGTAGTAAAACATACAACAAATCACAAAACAGCCTTCCTGCTCTGAGTCCGCCTGAATAGGATGCTCTTGTATATCCATAGCACTACATGTGTGTTCTATTGAGTCTCTCCCTTGTGAAAAAAAAAGGAAAAATAGTATAGGTTTAACGCTCCTATCAACACTATTAGGTTATTTGAGAGGCAGTGTAAAAAAAAAGAACAACTGTATAGGTTTAATGCCACTATCAACACTATTATTAGGTTATTTAAGAGGCGGGACCTCCGAACATAAACGTATATCTCTGAAAGAACAGAGCCAAGTGGGAAATTCTTGTAAAGTGCCTTTCCTAAGGACACAACGTTAGACTCAGCTGAAGCTCCACGAGCTGAGTCTCCTTCTGTCTTTCTGCAAGGACACAACCTCAGAGAGCCCAGATAGGCCCCGACACCAACAGTTGAAGCTGAAGCATATATATACATATTCCTAGATGACCTAAATTGCGTTGATGGGAGTGTAAAACATTTACAATGAATAAGAAAAGCTTGTTCGCTCTTGGAGCCCACCTGAAAAGGTTGCTCTTAACTCTTAATCGCCATAATATTATCACAAATAATACGGGGGCTCTCGTGGCCTAGAGGTTAAGGTGTTGGCCTCTCATTCAAAGGTCCCGGGTTCGATTCCGGGTGGCGACCAAAAAAAATTTTCTTCTCTAAAATTGTCTCCTTTCACATCCTTTCCTGATCTCTAACAATGTTCTGTTGTCTGCTTTCATTTCCACTTTCTGCCCTCACCTCCTTTGCCCCCACCTCTGGGCTCCTGACTCTTTCTGCAGCCTTTCTACTGCTACTCCTTGGCTCCTCCTAACTGCTGTCTTTCTGCCACACCCCTGATCTTCTGGTAGGAAAGACTCGGACAAGGGCGAAAAATCTTGGAGGGCCCGTGTGCAAGTTGCGCACGTTAAAGATCCCTTGGTGGTCTAAAATCGATAAGAGTAGGCTTCGGCCGCCACCCGGGCAAAATTCAAAATTTCCTACCAACGAAAAAGTATTAGGTGTATCCCACACGCTCATATGACCTTATGCAGTTGCGAGCGCCGTAAAACCCTATACTAAACAAACAAACAAACAAACAAATAATACTACTGTGTTCTCTTGCAAACATATGTTCAGTCAAACCATACTCAAGCCCACATGTGCCTACTCTGCCGTCATTAAAAAAAATATAGTACCTATAACATGCAGTTTTTAACAATTTTACAGGAGAGCCAAAAAACTAAATGTTGTTACCAAGAAAGCATCTGCTGTAAAGTTAAGAAGGTATTATCAAAATTATATTCTTTAAAATTAAAATATTGACTTGTGATGTTCGCAAAGAGTTTGTTTTCTTGATAACAACATTCAGATTTTTGTCTCTCCAGTGAAATTGTAAAAACATAATATATAGATATAACTGTATCTTTAAAAAGGATGGCAGTACTGGTAGTCTCCCAAAAGAAGAAAACCTCACTCAAGGGTTTGTAATAGATCTACGTGTATGGGTAGAATAAACATTGTTAGCCAGCTGTTCAGGTGCACTAAGCCAAAAATTTTGAAAAAAATTTTTTCTTGCAGTTTCTTAACCTGTGGAATAGGTTGTATAATGGCTCGAAAGATTTTTGTCCAAATTCTAATAATTCTAGATCTAAATGTTGAAAAAAGCAAGGAAAATAGATACATATTTTAACGGCAAATTGTTAAAAAACGAAAGTTTTTTCTCTCTCCATAAATATTTCACTTTCTGGGCTTAGAATAAGTGAACAGCTTGCCGCCGAAAGGTACACACATGTGATTTTTTACGTCCTTCGTGACACAATCCAGACCATTTAGAAGGCAGGCTATTTCCACTTTGTCAGTCAGGGCCAACCCGAGCTGAGTGGTTTTTAGTTTCGGTAAGAGTTTTACGGCACTTGCAACACAACATAAGTACAAGTGCCGAAGACCAGATGTGTCGCAAGAGAGCAACATATACAAAAAAGGAGGAGGAGAGATTAAAAGGAGGACAGATGTTTGATAGGAAAGAAGTTGCAAACCACACCAGAGCACTCGCCAACCACCCATGAGCTGAGTCGAATACAATCTATTCAAGCACATAGATGGATACTCCATAAAAACTTCCTCACTAGGGAATCAAACTCACACCTGCTGAGTGCAACTACGAAGAGCCCAGCTACCACACCACAGATGCTTGTAGTAAGTCGCTCCAGGCAACGGACCAGATCACCACAGCAGTAGGCTACAATGACCAACTGGAAATAGGCAGCTCACAACATGCACATCCAGCTACTTCATATCAAATACTTGTAAGCCATATTATTTGTTGATATAAGCTATGTGGTATGATATGTCATGAAATTGCACAATTTTCCACTTCTTAAAGAACAAAAGTGAATGCAAAATCTGCTGTTTTGAAAGGGAAGTTGAAATGGTTAGCCTAAAACAATCTCTTACATAGATATCTCAGCAAACATTTCTTTAACTGCTGATTAGATCTTGCATATTTTTCTTATCTTTATCTTAACTTACATTTGGTAAATTGAATAACTTACAGGTTTCCTCACCAGACTCTTTCACTCCCAAAGAAAACTCAAAGTCTAAGAACAAGAGGTAAAAAAAATAAATTGACACTCCAAATGTTGTTAGTAGAAACAAAAACGCACTTTTTATTCAAGTCATACTTTGTTCCAAACACACTTCATCATACGTTCTCTTTCAAGCAACTACAAACACACACACACATACACAAATCAATGCTATGAGTTCAAAACTGGGGCGTCATAATTGGAAAAACAGGCAAACTCGTTCTGCAAACCGTTGGAATGAGACGGCTCAAACTTGCACTTAGTTACATTGAGAAGTCGGTGGGCCAAATCCTTCATGATGGCTCCTGAAATAATAGAGAAAAGACAAGAAAAAAACCTTCTGAAGTGCGGTAGTTGAAGGATGTGTAAAGTGTGCAAAATGAGGTTTGGAAAAGTATGCAAAGGAATAAAAAATAAAATAAAATTACCCTAACGGGTGCGTATTGGAGTAATAAAACCTCTTTAGAAAAGCTGGGGGATAACCATGACAGGTTTCATTCTGGCTATCAGGAGGAGAGTTGAAAAAGGTGGAAAATTATCTTGGTAGGTAGGAATGCACTGGAATTTTCTCAGTCATGCACATCACAAGGATGTCATTTTTCTATATTTCCCTTTATGTTAGATAAAATAAAATAGAATAAACTATTTTTAAAATTCAAACATTTACATCGTTTCCTTCTAGCAAAAAAGGTCAGAAGAATAGCTATTATTCTCAGCATTTGTGTGAGTGCCTAAAGTAAAGAAAGGTACCAAAAGTCGGATTTTAACCATTTTGAGTTAAGAGTTGCTCCTAATAGGACATTCAATGCTGAACACAGGGGTCTTTGAATTTTTTAGATATCTCAAGTAGTTTTTAAGATTTGCACATTTTGCGAGGTAGGGTATAAAGATCTAATTTTGATAAAATTAGCTTTTAAGTTTAGAACACATACAAACTTTTAAAAAACGGTGATTCAATTGTTTCTAATGTATCATGGAAAATTCATTTCCAATTTGGTATTCAGTTGACTTCAATATCATGATTAGAATTCAATGGTAAAACATAACGGGGAAGAGAAAACATGCTTCAAGAATTGATTTTAACACCCTTTAAAAGCAGTTTTCATTATCTTTTTTAAAACATGCCCTATCCTCAAAATAATTCCCCCAAAAATATTTAGAAGTCAAATCAAAGAAAACTCTTTTAACATATTGTAAAAAAATGGTGGAACTTATCATTTTTTTAAGGAGACACATTTTGGTCAAAAAAGTAATTTTTTGTCATAATCAGTCTGTAGCTCAAAATGGTCTGTGGCTACTTTTGGTATCTTTCTTTAGGCATGCACACATTTGTTATCTGTTTAACTCATATTAGTTCCGTCTATTTCCTGTTTTTATGTTTGCAAATGAAACGTTGGGTACTATTTTCAGTTATTTTTACAAAATCCCACTAGCATCCCTGACATCGGCAGAATGATGTATAACATGCAATCAGAGCTCCAGAATTAATGTTTGCTTTATGTTCTTTTAATTTGGTGCTATCTTACAACTATCCCTACAGTGCCTGTGGTATAATCAATTAGCCAACCTGGCATTGTATTAGACATCTACAACTGGTTGTACTACTCGAATAAATCTGGCTTGTTGTTGGCCTGCTGAACACAATGGTGGCTGCACGTTTAAATCTGTTCCTTTGTACAGACCGTTCTTTGTAACTTATTGTAAGTGGCTTAAGTTACCCCGAGTGGCCTAAGTAGCCCCGGTTGGCGGTAGGTAAAACACCACAGTGCCTAGATATAAGGACGTAGCAAATAGCAAGGTGTGATCCCTAAGACACATTAAGATATTGGGGGGGGGGGGGGGGGGGGAGAGTGTGTGTGTGTGTGTGTGTGTGTGTGTGTGTGTGTGTGTGTGTGTGTGTGTATTACTTTACTTTTACTGTTATGAGGGAATGCAATTACTGCAAGGTGCCTGTGTCCATACATAAATTCAATTTCTTAGACATTGCCTGTCAAAACCTCAACATCAATTCTACTGTATTCAAAAGTAAAAAAAAATGTCCCCCCTCCATTATGAAAGTGACAGTAATTTTTTTGCTTCGATATAATTTAATGTTCCTTCCTCACACCCGGTACAAGCAGGTTGTACACGCCAATGTGCTTTCAAGTTGTTTTTGGTCCCTTATTCACAACAGCTCTCAGCTCTCATGCAAGTATTACCAAAGATAGTGAATAACAAGATGGGCCACTCAGCCAAAAAAGTGTCCGCAGGAAGTATGCTCTTTGCTTCAGATGGCGCTGCAGTCTGTTTTGAAGCTCTCTTTCGTTTTTCCAGAAGAAGAATAGGAATAGCACCTCCTTGCGTGCGCAGTTCGACTGCTGTTCATCAGCAGTTCGGGTACGTTCAGTGCAGAGTTTTAGTTTTTTTATATTTTAATGACCTCTCGCCTTTCATTCTAAATTCAAATTAAACGAAGAAAACCATCACCCCTTCCTCCGGAAGAGGTTTTTTGTCAGCGTAACCATTAAAAAAAAGCGTTCTTCCGAAATTTATCCCAAAACTTGCTAGTTTCACTTTGATTTTTAAAAAACTCAAGTAGGGTAACTCTGTTCGCAAAGAGTGCGCTTTTGTGAAGAGGGCGCCACCAAATTTTGAGGACACTTTTTTAATTGGCTCAAAGAGAGAAGTGGCCCATCTTGTTATGTACTATCATGCAAGTATTACAAATATAAGCCAGGGATAAAAAGCATTCATTAATTGAGTACACAAACGTCAGTCCTTAACAAAACTCCTGACAATAATAAAGAAGAAAATCAGCACCAAAATGGTGTCAGAACCCCCCCCCCCCCCCCCCCCCAGAAAACAACTTTGGTCTTCACTGAGTGATAGAGGTTCCATGCAGCGGTGTTGTGGGTGCTTTTTCATTTAGATGAAAGAACAATCAACATTGGTTTCATTTGTTTTGATTTATTGACCAATTAAGTGATGTGTAAGTCACTCTCAGGTTTCATACCAAAAGAGGGCTCAGGCATAATCAGAAAGCCTCCAGCGGAGACACTCTTCCGGAGACAAAGAGTTAAACAATAACATTCTCCCCTCCCTGCTATGAAAAATATAAAAAAAACAACCCCCCCCAATGAAACAACCCTAACACAGTTGAAAAAGAAACACATGCCCACCTGTACAAAGAATAATTTTTCCAGCAGTCAAGAACTTGACGGTAACCGCAGTCTTCGTGAGGCATTCCTCTGACAGGAAGGGAGGGTCTGCAATCACTAAATCAAAAGCTCCCTTCAGAGTTTGGTCGAGCTTAAGAGGTTCCTTGTAGTCGTACATGACAAAGTCTTCTCCAAACACCTGGAAGCGAGGGTCAAATTCCAAGCACTTCACCAACACGGTTTCTGGCTTGAGCTCTTGCAATTTTTTGTAGGCAGTTGGGGAGCTGAGACAAGCAATTCTGAGGAGGAAGATTTTTTTTTAAAACTATTAGTTTTGGGGTCAGATTTAATTAAATCAGTGTGAGTTGAAAATTTGAAAATTGAAAAGTTCTCAATAGTTAAGAACAAAGATAACAACAGTGATTATGGAAAGTAAAGGATTCAATTTTATTTCTGTCGTCAAGGCAAATTTTGCAATGAATAATTACAATGCAGGATTCAAATTCACAATCCATCAGCTTAACTCCCCTTGAAAACGACAACTACAGTCGTCCTGACTAGGACACACCAAAAATGTGAATAGTGCAGAATACCAACAGATACATCGAATTTTGAGAGGAATGTTCCTTGATCTACAGGGACTATGCCTGCTGCAGGAATTCTTTCAATTCAACTGCATGTTTTTCGGATGAAACAAAAAAAAAGGTAACATTTTTTTCCTTTTAAAAAGGTTTTCTGAAAAAAAATGAGTGATACTCAGGAAGTATACAGATACGGCTCAGACTCTTTTTCACATTTACATGATAAAAGTGGTGACAGTTGTCTTAGTTTTAATAGAGGGGGCTTGGTAAGGGTTAATGTATATCTCAGTATCTCAGGCTAACAGACACATGGCCATTTGCACTTTTAGCCATCATCATATCTATATAAAAGAGGCTGTCTTAAATATTCTGCATTTTAGATTTTAAAGAAAATATATCTACTCTAATAGAACAAAAAGCAATTAAATTGATATAAAATTATTTTTTAGTTCCAGAAAAATTATCAACAAAAACATTAAAACATGTCACAATCAAAAGAGCTGGAAACTTGCTCTCTCTGTTAAAGCTTTAAATCACTTGATACTGCTGAAAATAACACACAAACGTCACTTTGAAAGGGATCAATTTCAATGCAGACATCACAAATTTATTTTCATCTCCATCATTTGAAAGACAAAAATACATAGAGGTATTCAGTACCCACACAGATAAATGAATTGTGACAAAAACAAACATACATAAACACCACCAAAAAATAATTATAACAGGTGGAATCTGTGATCATGAACTACCTCCCTGTGTCTCCCACAGCCGACAAGGCTTCTTTAGCTAACATCTCTGCCGTTCTGTCATCGTACCAGAACTGACTCAGTTGCTGTTGAGGACAAAACAAAACTTAAGTCATTATTTGGGCTAATGTTGACCTTAACAAGGATAAAAATTTTAGACCACGCCAGAATTACATTTTTATTAAAGCCATTACCGTCATGGAAATACTAAATGTACACATTTTCACTGTCTGGCTTGCATTTGTGAAGCCATCGATACTGGTTGAACCACGCTGAAAGTAAACCAAGAATTTTTTTCCGAGCCATTCATCTTTTCCGGCAACATAGAAAGTGTAACTCCATGGAAACCTTAATTTAGAATGAACACTTAAAAGGGAGACCAATTTCATACCTGCGACTCACTGCTGCACAAGTAGTGATAAACATAAGGAAGGAGTTATGGATTGATAAAACGCTTATCACATTATAAGTCAGAATTGCGTTGAGGGAACATGCTGGTCTGAGTAACACAGCTGGGTAAACTGAAAGTCTTTTGCCTAATGAAGTCAAACAGCACGGGGTAAGACATAATTGAAAAAGGTCAAAAGTGCGGCTTAAGGAAACATCTATAGCAATACATCCTTTCCTTGTGAACCTCTAGAACAAAGGAAAAAGTAAAGTATAGCAGCTCTGGATTAGGGTCTCACATCTTTATAATTTCCGATCTGTTTCTTGGTTTCAGTCAAGCAAGCTGCAAGTTGTCTCGAGAACTAAACACATTCTATCCAGCTAAAACCACAGGAAAGAAGACAGCATGATATCCTCAAAGCTGCAGGCACACTCACCCAGTCTTCCTTCAGTTGAATATTGTTATCCCCTGAAGTCAACGCTTCCTCTAGTTTCTCTGCGTCTTCTTTCTGCTCCTTATAGAACTCTTGCAGGGCAGCTAGAGCATGAGCTGATAGCTGTGGCTCCTCATCGCTATCTGACATTGCAAAGTCCTCCTTGAAATTGAAGTAACTCAATTACCTGGACAAGAAGAAAAATTATGACTTACATGACTTAGATCATTCAGATGGCGTGCTCAACCCAATGAACCTGGGCTGAGTGGAATGTTGTGCTATAGTGTTTTTGGTTTTTTTTTCACAGTAGAGGGTTTTACGGCGCTCGCAACTGCATAAGGTCATATGAGCGCCAAGGGGTGGGTGTCAGCAGAGAAGTCTTTACAGGGAATCGAACTTATTCTGCTCACCTCAGCTTCAACAGCACAAGGTCTGCTTTGACTATCAAGGCACCCCGGAAATAGTGGGTCACAAGAGAGTGACAAACATACAAAAGAAGTAGAAAAATGACAATAGTTCCCTGTTGTAGATCAGGCACAGTTATGAGCGTGACATGAATCAGCCCATTTATAATTCTACAGTGCTTGAAAAAAGAAATGTCCCCCCTTTGAGAATGGCCTAAAGACACTACAGATAGTGGCACTGCCCTGGGGGGTGTGCTATAGTGTGTGTGTGTCATGTACAATACAGAGAAACTGAGAATTAGAATACAATGAACTTCCCCATTTGCGAGTCAAGTAAACACAATTTTTGCATGCAATGCAAACAGCCTAACAATTATATATCAACCGCATCAGTTCACAATTCATAGTTCCAGTTTATAGCACTGGGAAAAGTGTCACATGACCTATCCCATACACCACATGCAAGCGTCTCAACTTTCATGCCCGGGTCAAGATTAGAACCTATACTATCTAGACATTATTATTTATATGACTACGACATGAAACATGAGAATAAAAGTCAGTCTGAAGTCTTCAGTGAAGAGTAAGTCAAGAAACAGGGATTCATGGATGGTCCAATACTTAGAAGACTAGCTGCATGTAGGAAAATTTTTACTTTTTATCTTAGAACTAGATCTAGATCAGATCTATCTTTATAATGACTAATGTCTGAGGCGGCAAAACTTGGAGGATAACACAAACAGTACAGTAAAGTACTTCTGAATAAAGTCCAGACTTTCATCAACAATATAATGAGGAGTATCCGAAGAATAAGGTGGCAGGATAGAATAGATCTGATCTAGATTTAGATCTAGATTCGGTGATTTTGTAGTTCCGTTCGTTAAAGTCCACAATCCATTTGTTTACATCCAGAGAAGAAATCCAGAAGTCTTGATGACCAAATACTATTTGAAATAGGCTACACAAAGAGCAGGGATGCAACCTAACTGCAAAACATCAAATTAGGATAAAATTCAGGGGGGCATGCCCCCCTGAACCCCCCCACCTCCATAT
>NW_004797938.1:41123-56320 GCF_000002075.1 Aplysia californica | reverse complement strand
TAATTGGAATTTTGTTTGTTTTAGTAAGGTTTTACGGCACTCGCAACTGCATAAGGCCATATGAGCGTCAAAGGGTAGATGTCATCCGAGAAGTCCAAACGGGGAATCAGGCTTACTACATGTACTCTGCTAATCTCTCTATCTATAGCCTCAACAGCACAAAGTCTGCTTCGACTATCAAGGCACCCCGGAAATAGCAGTTCACAAGAGAGTGACAAACATACAAAAGAAGTAGAGGCAAAATGACAATAGTAAGGATGAGGAGAGAAAAAGCAGCAGTACCCCTCATGTTGTGTCGGTACAGTATGAGCGTGAGATTGATTTATAAATCAGCACTTTTATAATTCTACTGAGCATAAGAACATATTAATACCACCCCCCCCCCCCCCCCCCCCCCCCCCTTGGGAGGGCGCAAACAACACATGCCGGGCGGCCCGGGGGGGGGGGGGGGGTAATTGGAATTTGGGTTTTTATGAGCCCATTTTTACTCAGTTGCATGATCCTCTACTCTAAAGAAGTGAGAAGCGTGAACTAAAACAGCATAGGCCTAAGGTCATACGAGCGCGCGGGACACATTGAACATTTTTCAGTTGGTAGGACATTTTGAATTTTGCCCGGGTGGCGGCCGAAGCCTACTCTTATCGATTTTGGACTACCACCAAGTGATCTTTAACATGCGCAACTTGCAGACGCGACCTGCAAGACTTTTCACCCTTATCCGAGAAGGCTAGTTGTTAGATCTTACCTACCATAAGATTAAGATCAGGGGAGTGGCTGAAAGACAACAGTAAGAGGGGGCCAAGGAGTAGCAGTAGGAAGGCTACAGAAAGAGTCAGGACCCCAGAGGAGGGGGCAAAGGAGGCGAGGGGGGTGGGGGCAGAAAGTGGAGACGAAAGCAGACGAAATAATATTGTTAGTCGGGGGTATCCAGAAATCTTGACCCACACCAAAAGTGGGCATTGCCTTACCTATAGAGGTGAAGTTTGGTTTCATTGGAGTGTATATTTGTTTCATTAAAGAGAAAACCCTCCTTGTCTTTTAAAGAAATTGAACCAGGGGCAAAAACTTTACCTTCGATTTTCTCAAAACAGCACTTTTCGGGATAGCCCCCTTGTGCTTAAAATCAAAAGAGACAAATTTTCCGTTGCTATCTGGATTCGAATCCGGGTCCTTCTGAAAGAGAGGCGAACACCTTAACCTCTCGACCAGGAGAGCTCCCTGATTGCTGGGTGCACAGGAAACTGAACAAATGGGTGGCCATTGTTGGCAGAGAATGCAAACAGGAAAGGGTTAAAACAGAAAAAAAAGAAACTCCCAAGTTCCAACAAGAGAAATCCTGTTTATTTTCTTTTTCGAACACTGTAAGCTACAAGATAAGTCACAGTAAGCATGGAAAGCAACACAATATGTAAACTAAAACATTAATTTTCCTTCAACAGAATGGAATTAATTGTAGACTCTAAACAGCAAAAATCAAAATCCTTAAATGTTGCACATAGCTGATACTAGAGCTGGGCGACGAATCTAGTCGGGAACCGATTCCCAAGACTAAGGCAACGAAAGAAAAGTTCCGACTCCTTTTTACGTAAACCAGCCGTTACCAGTTACTTTAATCAGTAAAATCTTCTTTTTTTATTTTTAGAATTTATTTTTGAAAAATAAAAATTGATGCTTCGTAGAGTTCCGAAATCACGGTTATCCTAAATCTTGAAGATGTTCGGGGCCAACCAGGTAACCACCGGAAAAAATCACATCAATAGAAAATAAGTAATTGGGATCGGAGTCGATTCCTACGATTCCTAGCTTTCAATAACCGGGAATCTCGCCGCCCAGCACTAGCTGATACCTCACCCAACAATACAGAGAAAACGACAGTTCTAAACAAAAGTATAAATGCGAAGGGCGAAATAGTAACGGCTAGGTGAATGAAAGACTCTTATGAAGCCAAACTGCAAAACGACGTTTATCGGAGTCTTGCATCCACCCATCAATAGCAGTCCTCTAGCTGTAAGCTTTCACTAGCGACAATCCAGCCCTTTTCTTTCAATGAAAAGATCAATCACTATCAATCCCGTAACTTTCTTTTCCAGTCACATAGAAAAAACACAAATTATGTGGTTATTGAGCTAGAACTGAACTTTTTATTTACGTTAAAGTTTGTTACATTAAACTAGCCATTTGTATGATAAACTTAAAACTACATATGCCATGGAAAATGGCTAAAAAATTGGCCTCACGCGCTGCGAGGCAGTGTTACTGGCGGTAGGAGGTAGGCTACCAGCCATCATTATCAGGGTGCACCAGAGACGCATGTCCATGGGGATGGACCTGACCTAGGCTGTCCCTGATGCAAATGTACTGAGAAAGGCTAGGACCTGACCCATCAGTTTCACTTTCTCATCTTAGCGTTATCTTTTTTTATGAAGAGCACTTCCGCTGAGATACACAGTGTTTCGCATTTTATTAGGCTACAATTTAACATGACCCTCTCTCTCTCTCGCTCTTACTCCACTCCCCCCACCCCACCCAGAGAATTTTAATTTCGTACATTCGGTACAATGCAGTTTAGATAAGAAAACCAGGGTAGCTTTATTCACACAAAATATGAATAATCATTACTAGATACAGATGTCTTATGCTCCAAGTATAGAACGTCAATAGAACATGTTTATTTATAAGATCATGAGGGCGGTTTGTTCACACAAAATGCGACTAATCATTACTGTTATTGATTACAAATAGATAAAGATGACATATTTTTAAATATACCCGTTCATTTATACGAGCATAAAGAAGGTTTATACGAGTGCGGGGAGTGTTTATATAAAGGCATAAAGACATATATTTCAAATACATTGTGTTTCTTTGAGGTAAGTGATTTTCACGCCATGCAAGAGGCTCTGCACACCAGAGCACCCGCCAACCACCCACTCATTTATACTATGTGTGACTGTGAGACTGGTACTGTTAGTGAGGTAGAACATACTATAACCATCTGTGTGTATGCGTACAGATGTGTGAGAGTGTGTATATGGATGTGACCACATGCATCATGAGTGTGTGTGTGTGTGTGCGTGTGTCTGTGTTTTTGTGTGTGCGTGTGTCTGTGTGTGTGTGTGTGTGTGTGTGTGTGTGTGTGTGTGTGTGTGTGTGTGTGTGTGTGTGTATGTGTTTGTGTGTGTGTGTGCGGGTGTCTGTGTGTATGTGTGTCTGTGTGTGTGTGCGTCTGTCAGTCCGTGTGAGTGTGTGTGCGTGTATTTCGTGAAGCATCAAACAAATAAAATAAGCTAGCTTCTGGACAAAAAAAGATCGATCTTATCAGATTATTTTGAGTGAGTAGACAAGCAATTTTAATGTTATATTTTAATAACAAGGCAAAAAAGGCCGCAGCGCCTGTAATACAATGAATTGACAATAATAGGAAAATGACACAATTTTTACACACTTTGTAAGCAAAATAATAATAATACATTATGATAATAACAATAATAATAATAATAATAATAATAACAAAAATAATAATAATTATAATACATTATGATAATAACAACAAGTAACACTGACATAGCGCTCTACCCAATTAGGAAACAAGCTCAGAGCGCGGTTCAGTAATTAAAAGTAGACATTACAGTTATATATAAAGAATATTTTCACAGGAGTGAAAAAGAATGACAGTCTTCTTGATCCACAAAACTACGTTTTCAAATGGATTTTAAAGCACCACTATTTTATTTTTCCTCTCAATAAATTAAATTTCAATCCCTAACGAAAGCTCTGATTTTCATAAATCATCCATGAAAGTTAATGCCGTCTGTAGTCTGTACTTATAAGTTTAGATCTGACTTACATGGATGAACACTGAAAGAAATGCTCTTGAAATTAAAAAATGTAGGCAAACTATGTCACGAGACAAAATAATTAGTCTGATTTTAGTTAACATAAGGTACATATCAATATTATTTGAGTTGATCCATATGAAAATATGTCTTCCATATACTGATTATCTTTAAATGTTTATATTTTCATGTGTTCACATGATGACCCTTCTCCGAGGGGGTCAATCTGTACATTAAAAAATCTGGAATATTGCCACAACTTCTTACGATTTTTAATGAAATACCTGAAGATTTAATTGTATTTTACACTTCATATCGTCAGAGTTTTGCACCTACCCAGACACAATATTTAGCGTCTGTGGCAGTGCGAATGTTTAAAAAAAAAAATGCATGTTTCAGAGGGGGAAGGGTTTTATTTACTTTTCGTAGGAGTTTTCTAGTACTTGTGACACAAGTAGGTTTCAAGCAAGCACTAGAGATTAGAGGAGCTCCTACTGAGTAGCTTGTAAAGAAATGAAAAAGGAGAGATAAAGACAAACAGATATTTGATAAGAAAGAAGGAGCAAACCACACCAGGCCACCCACCAACCACACACTCCTGAACTCTGAAGAGCTTCACAAGGCTGAATGCACTAAAACATTTAGAATTGAGCGAGGTTCTGGACCAAAGTCAATCAAAACAACAGCCCGAGACGGACTAATGAACAGCTAGTCAGACAACTGCAGGAAGAGCAAATGTTTTAGTTTTTAAGTAAGGTTTTACGACACTCGCAACTGCATAAGGTCACATGAGCGCCAAGGGGTGGATGTCAACAGAGAAGTTCAAAAGGGGGAATCAGGCTTACTCTGCTCACCTCTCTAACCTAAAGAGCACAAAGTCTGCTTCGACTATCAAGGCACTCCAGAAATAGCAGTTCACAAGATAGTGACATACATACAAAAGAAGTAGAGGAAAAATGATGATAGTAAGGATGAGGAAAGAAAAAGCAGCAGTTCCCCCTATGTTGTTCCGGCACAGTATGAGCATGCCATTGATAAATCAGCCCATTGACAATTCTACTGTGCGGAAGAACATGTTAATATCCCCCCTTCGGGAATGCCCTAAAGACACCTTCAGTTGTCTGTAGCACTGCCCCGGGGGGTGTTGCTGAACTGCGCCACCACAAGCAGTGGTCAGCGAACTGAGCAGGACTCAGACCTGCCTGACTCGCAAGGATGTCAGCCTGCCATTAAGCTTAAAAAACAGAAAAATGTTACAAACCAGAGCCACTCTAGTATCTCGAGTGACAAAAGAAAACATTTAGCTGCTATTTATACTTGACTAACTCAAAGAAGAAGCTACAGTGCACTTGCTGCGATGGTGCGAAAAGCCCAGCAACATAAAAGGCGGGTTATTTTAAAATGGGATACTTCTTTTTCACCTGCCAGAAAGCATGGTCAATAGAAAATCTTCGTGGAAAGAGTATAAAATCAAAGAACTCGCATTCACGCTGCACTCCGACTCGAACCTACCTCAAAGTGTGGTCTGTTTGAGTAAAGAGAAGTAAAGGGAAGTACATTGACACGATAACAGTCATTCAGAATGGGGAAAAAGACAGAGAAAAACGACAGAGGGAAAGAAAAGACAAATTTATATAAACAAACCAAAAGTGGACTTTGTTAACAGTATGAACATCGGATAACTCTAAGCCGTCCTTTTCATAAATCAGTTTTTTGTCCTTCTGCTGGAAAAGTTACCCACTTATATGAACTTATCATGACGATATAAAAAAAAAAAATCTGGATATTTCCGGGTTCCTGGATTTGATAGGAAAATTGGCGCTACTGTACTTCAGTACTAACACCAATATTCTATTTGGCTTACTTTCACAAGCATAGTGCCTTGGTGAAGCATGTCGGAGCAGCGACCGTTAGGTGGCCACAGCAAGATCACAAACGCACGGGACCCACCTAACACTTCCTAGTTTACAACAAAATCTCATGCTGAATTGTATGTCTGTCGATTAACTTTTTGAACCCCACCGGACGCTGGGAGCGTCCGGCGGTAATAACCCTTTTCCCCATCAGACGCTGGGAGCGTCCAGTACTAGTGACTGTTTCGTTTTATTTAGTTTTAGTTTTTGCTTGTTTTTTGGAACTATTGCCGAACCAAGTTATTTTTAGTAATGACTAAGCCTTTGACTCCGCTATTTAGAAGTTGGAGGTAAGCTTTTGGGGTTATAATGAGACATAGTGCACTAGGTTTAGGTGACTGTAGAAAAAAACTCCGGGAAACGGTAGAAAAAACTCAGGGCTTAAAGAGTTAAGAAGCAATTTTCTGATGTTTTCAAGAGTCATACAAGTCTTCTTCTTCTTGTCATATTCAATATTTATAAGCAGGATCTTCAAGTTAACGTCTGTTTCTAATAATACACAGCTAAATAATAGGTGAAGAGCCAAGAAAATTCTTAACGCAACCAAAAGACAAGCCCCCCCCCCCCCCCCCCAACATACATACACACACTACACTCACCCAACCGTTCTTCCCACAGAACAGGATGATACTTATGAAGCAAACCAAGCAAGTGGCCATGCACAAGGCTCTTTGAAGGTGGCGTCGGTGGCCTAGTGGTTAGGCCCTCGGACTCCAAACCGTAAGGTCGTGGGTTCGAATCCCGCCAGGGGCCCCACGTTGTGTCCTTGGGAAAGGCACCTTGCACAAATTTTCCTCACTTCACCCAGGTGGAAATAGGTACCCGGCTATAGACAGTGAACGATCTTGTCAGTTTGATTGTGTTTGAGCGCGTGAAATCCGCAGCTTGCACTGTATGCTTCCGCGGAAGCCGAGAATGTTTCTGAGGGTTCTCAGAGGGTCTGCTGGGGTAATAATAGTTGTAAAGCGCATAGACCATGCTCTTGAGCATGGATATGCGCTATATAAATGCAATTATTATTATTATTATACAGAAAAAATCCTCTAAAACTTGTGGCAACATTCCAGAACATCTGACACACTGAAGATATCTTCAAGCAAGTCAATGGTCTACATCTTAGAGCATGATGTTGTTGTTTAACTGAACGTTTTACGGCACTTGCAACACAATAAGGTCATACAAGTGCCGAAGATCAGTGGTGTTACCAGAGAGTAACATACACAAAAAAAGAAGGAGGAGAGAGAAGGATGATAGTTTTATATAGGAAAGAAGAAGCAAACCACACCAGAGCACCTGCCAACCACATACTGAGAGTATTCTTATGCGACAACTCGTCAGTCCCATATATTAGTTCTTAAAACAATGGCAGGGGCAACTTGTGAGTTGTGAATATGAAGAAAAATATTATATTATTCACAGGTCAAAACAGACCCACGAAGAATAAGAACATAAACAATTTTCCATTCACTATGCAGTCTTAATCATAGCAGTCCACACCGCACTTTCCTTACTTCTCAACATATAAGGAAAAAAAGCTCTGTTTCTTTTTCTTACTTCAACACACACAAAAAACAACAGAAGAAAGAAAAAATTCTTATTGAATGAATGATCAAAAGTGAACTGTACAAAAACAATTCTCAGAATTCTTATGAATAGTCAAGCATGGGATTACACAAAGTAAGTTTAGTTTTGTAAAAGTTTTATGGCGCTTGCATCTGCATAAGGTCTACAAAAAATAAACAGAAAATATACACTCAGAAATGATGCGAGCATATATATATATATATATATATGACTGTTCTGGGTGATCTTCTCTTTGACTGTTCTGGGTGGTCTTCTCTATGACTGTTCTGGGTGATCTTCTCTGTGACAGTAATTTGTTGTGTATAATTGTTCAGTGTCGGGCAAAATTTTTTCTCCCTAACTGTTCCATTTTTTTGGATAATATTATGTTACTCACATCTTTCTGTATTGTTGTTTGCATTATATATATATAATGTATTTATATATGTGTGTGTGAGGCAGCGTGGTGGAATCAGGCTCTCGTCAAAATAATTAAAGGGAAGAAACCTGCATTTTTCCGCAGGTTTGTGAACTTTAATCAAATTTTTGTTTTTTGGCTCAACACCTTTCATGTCCATTAAAGAACTCATTTCTGAGTGGATTTTTCTGAAACGTTTCTAAAAGGCAGAAGAAAGGGTAACTTTTCAGTGATATATTTGTGTGAGGCAGCGTGGTGGAGTCAGGCTCTCATCAAGTTTTGGCCATGTACAGTTATTGGTATCATCTTAAAGCTTGTTCACTTGTTTTTATTTGGATGAAAAAAATATCCATTTATCTTGAATACAAGTTGAGATATTTGCGAATGAAGGAGGTGGGGGTCACCTGTTTTCAGAGGTAAAATTAGTGAGAAAATGGCCAAAGATTAGTTGTTTCATTAGCATAAGAGTCCGTGGTAACTGAAAAGTTACCTTTTTTTGTGCCTTTTATCAACGTTTCAGAAAAATCCACACACAAATGAGTTCTTTAATGGGCATGAAAGGTGTTGTTGCATCTAAAACGGGTGGTTCTGTGATTTTCCTTCCATCCCGGGGTAGGAGATAAAGCAGTGGCTGTAGGTGCAATGCCACAAACAAAAACCCAACTCCATCACAGAGAGATTGTAAGAAAAATGAATGGGTATTGGTGTCTGTTGTATTATATTGAGAAGTTGTTTGAGGAGATAAAGAAGAGAAAGACGCTATTAAGAGCATAGTTGCTGTGTGTTGCTGAAATACAAAAATAATAATATAATAATAATACCAATAGTAATAATGATACCAATTGGAAGCTAGATTCCCCCCCCCCTCCTCCCAGAGCAACCAAGTCCTCTCATCCGAGAGATGGGGGCAGGGGAAGACATGGCAGATCCCAGAGGATTAATGTTGTTAACAAGCAAGACGCAAATGGTCTCTGCACCTTCTCTGCAGTCATAGGGCTCTCCGATAAGTGCATGCTTAATACATGTATGTAGCTGGGTATTCCCTCCGTAAAGTCACATCCAGTACAGTGCTGACAATGAACCTCTGCTTTCCACCCCACCAATACCCGACCCAACTCCAGGTCAAAGAAAGGTTGTCGATGGAGAGAGGAGAAAAGAAAAGTTAATAAATGTAATAAAGTAAAACAATAAAAACAATAAATAGAAAGAATAAGAAACATAGTAAAGTAATATGTCTCTTTTCGGGACCACCCCTTGACCCGTTAGCTTCCTCTTTTTCTTTCCCTATACGAAGAGTACTAATCCCCCCCCCACCACGAAGAGGTGGGTCTATTTGGGGGGGGGGGGGGGGGGGGGGAGGTGTTGAGCCAAAAATAAAAAAATTGATTAAAGTTCACAAACCTGCGGAAAAATGCAGGTTTCTTCCCTTTAATTATTTTGACGAGAGCCTGATTCCACCACGCTGCCTCATATATATATATATATATATATATATATATATATATATATATATATATATATATATATATATATATAATGCAAACAACAATACAGAAAGATGTGAGTAACATAATATTATTAAAAAAAATGCAACAGTTAGGGAGAAAAAATTCTGCCCGACACTGAACAATTATACACAGCAAATTGCTGTCACAGAGAAGATCACCCAGAACAGTCATAGAGAAGATCACCCAGAACAGTCATAGAGAAGATCACCCAGAACAGTCACAGAGAAGATCACCCAGAACAGTCACAGAGAAGATCACCTAGAACAGTCATAGAGAAGATCACCCAGAACAGTCATAGAGAAGACCACCCAGAACAGAGACAGGTAAAGGGGGCTTCTTGGTGACAGCTTATACCCAGCACCAAGAGGAAAGGGGCAATTAAACTGCTGTCAAAGTAGAATACAGTAAAATAATATACCACAACAAAAATACAAATTCGCCATCTCACAGGATAATGATGCGACCAGTAATCAAAGCAAACCCAAAGCTTGAAATAGATATTCTCTTCAATACATATGTAATAACAAATTAATAACTCCATCACATAAGATGGGGAGAATTCGAGGTGGTACTGAAAAATAATACACCCACAAGATGAGCTGGCAGAACAGTAGTTTTACACACGTTACTGTGGCTTGTAATTCAATTCAGAGACAAGCTACGTTCACCGAGAAAATATTATCAGCATCATTCCACAACTGCCTTAATCAATCTCTGAAGGGAGAGTTTCCAGATATAGCCTTTATGGACAGGTAAAGACATCCAGGATTATCTTACAATAATGTCGTTTAGTACTGTGTCGTTATTTCCTTCCTGGCTTTTTACTGAAAAATAACGAGTGCCCAAGTTAAGGTTGGGTACTCCTTTTGTCTAATTTTTCTCAAAACTTAAAAAATGATTAAGACGCTTGAGGAATGCTGCTGCAGGTATGAACGCATGTTTCAAGTTCTGAGCAGGAGAACTATGTACAACATTACTTGTGCAACAGTCAAACACAGGCTGTCACCACAAGAAATACACAATAGGTCTTTTGGGTACTCTATCTTAACCCAAATTTTCAAGGACAATATTGAAAAAATAATAATTACACCACAAGCTTCTAAAGAAATTACGGATTAATATTTAGTGAATATTCAATACAATTCTCTGTAGATTGGCTACTTCAAGAATACTGGACATAAAAAATACATATGAACACATCTGCGTGGGTCATTGAAATAAACCGCTTGTTACGAAATGTGTTCAGAACTTTGCTCATAAAAAAAAAGAATCATGATCATTACGGTCATCAGTAGTACAATGAACATTCGCCTCAAAGTGCAAAAATCTAATTATATAATAAACAAAACTATAAGGAGGCCTGACACAAAACAGTGAGCCATCTACAAGCATGTCTCCACACGGGCAGTACTAAAAGAGGCAGACCAAATCTTCCACCAGGATAGCAAGGGACAGAGCAAGATCACAGAAATTTCAACTAATCAACTCATACATTAACATGTGGTGGGCGCCAATACAACTTTGCAATACACGAGTCTTTTCTCTTCTTTTTTTTTCTTAAAGTGAAGAAAAAGGTTATCACTTCCTGAACATAAGAGCTACAGAGTACTGCTGCAGCAATGAATAGTATGTGTGCATGGGTTTTACACCCCCTACAAACACTATTAAGTTATTCCAGAGGTAAGATCTCAAAGTTTAACATACATCTCCAAAAGGACCGAGGAAAATGGACGGAGAGCCCTGAAAACTCAGCAAAACAATCCAAAAAGCAGCTCAAGAACGCCCAGGCTGGGCTTCGAACCAGGGTAAGACACTTTGTAGTCCAGCTGGATACTTACTGAGCTTACGGATCGCCCGAGCAGTGCGTGTGATTGCTGCCCTAGCCAACAACAGACTACTAATAAGCCGTGACCATTGGCAGGATCGGGTCCGTTCAGGACAGTTCGGTCGATTTGGTCGGGGGGGGGGGGGGGGGGGGGGCTAGTCAGATTTTCCTCAAAGGGAGGGGCAAAAGCTACCACGGTGGCACAAACCGACAAAACCGGGGATGACCTTCGATAACAAATGTGAGGCAGCGTGGTGGAATCAGGCTCTCGTCAATTTTTAGGCATGTAGAGTTATTGGTATCATCTTAAAGCTTGTTCACTTGTCTTTATTTCGATTAAAAAATATCCATTTATCTTGAATACAAGTCAAGATATTTGCGAAAGAAGGAGGTGGGGGTCACTTGTTTTCAGATGTAAAATTAGTGAGAAAATGGCCGCCAAAGATTAGTTATTTCCTTAGCTTATGAGTCCGTGGTAACTGAAAATTTACATCTTTTGTGCCTTTAATCAAGGTTTTTCAGAAGAATCCACTCTATTGTTTATGCAGTGACAACCTTTTCTTCACTTCTCCAAAAAGAAGATGTGAAAAAATTAACGTATTGCAAAGTGTTATCAACGCCCACCACATGCTAAAGTCAAAACACTAAGATGGGGGACTTAAGAGTCGTATCAAACTCCTAGCTCTGTCCCTTGATACTCAGGTGATAGACTCACAGCACGAGACACGAATCCCCATGCTTGTTTGTTCACCACGTATTTGGGGGTGTGGTTGTTGGTGGTTGGGGGGTGGGGGGAGGTGGTGTCCTGCCGAGTTCTAAGAGAGGTACACATTGGCCGTGGCCACTATCTCCCGATTACAAATAGGGCAGGTGGAGGCGTTCTCCGCGCAGTCCTCGCAGGCGACCACGTGGCCGCATGGCATGAAGATGCAGCTGATGGTCCGCTCCTGGCATATGATGCAGGTGGTTCGGTGTACCAGATACCTGTGCTCACGCTCTACCAGGCGTGCCTGCTCCTCAGGGCCATCCCTGGCCGGAGCTGCGCTGTCTACCGAAGCTGGGGGCTGACCTTGATCCTGACCTTGATCTTGGCTGTCCTCCCCGGCGGCGTTACTCACCCGTGTCTCCCCAGCCTCTTCTGATGTTGTTGTTGCTGCTGTTGTTGTTTTTGTTGATGTTGTTGTTGTTGCTGTATCCGACGGAGAAGCTGAGTTCTCGTCGCCGTCGCATTTGTCAGAGGCACTGTCCTCGTCAATGTCACCTACACACGCAAATCAGATTTGAGACAATAGCGTTACTTTTATCTGCATAATATACAGTGTATACACTGTTTTTGGTAGTATGAGTACGTGTTTTAAGGCCCTATTGATACAATTTGGTAATATGAGTGCAATAAAAATTTTTTTTTTAAATCGACTTTCCTTACTGCTGCCTAAAATAATAGACAGACAATTATAAAAATCTGTAAGCAAGTTTATAATGTTCACTTTTTCACAATATTTTACAACAACGCACACTTTTTTTGTCTAAACCAATCCCCCCCCCCCCCCCCCCAAAACAAGCAAAAAACAAAACAAAACAAACAAAAACAACCCCAACCTTTCTTGCGCCAAAGAACATCCATGTTGGTACATTAAAAATATTTTATACTTATACTCCTTTCTTCAAATTTGGCACATTCTATTACAACGTGTTAACAGCAAAAAACATTAAGCATGCTTTGCAAAAAATAGATTTTTTTTCCCTTCAATGAGATGTCTATGCATGACATGCATGTGTCCAAGATTTTAAACGACTTAAAAATAACTCTGCCTGCCTATTCGTTAAAAGGTCATTGGTTTCCTGGGCGTAACCTTCAAAATGCTGCGGAGTATCCTTGTTAATTTGCTGTTCCCAAATTTTGGCTCAGGTAGATGAATAAATTTGCTTTTTTGATTTTGTGTTCAGCGTCAGAAAAAGGGAATTTTACTGCTTTTGTTGTCAGGAAGTTTGAAAGACTTTTTGGCGTAGCTGCGAATAGTCTCATTGCCACTAACAGACATGGCTAAGAAGATAAACAAAAGCACAGGTTTTACCAGTTTGATTTACAGAATGTACTTGAACACTTTGGCGTCACATCTTGCCGATAGGCAAAGTTTACCACCCAGTTTCTTTGGATTTCCCCCAAAATGCCTTTGCCTTTGATGGCAAGGGTTTTTACTATATGAGCCTTGTGATGGCAGTGTTTATGAGGAGTTTCAAAATTCTCTTGACAGACGGAGACGTCAAAGTGCTCCTACAGCTTCAAACAGGAGAGGAAGTCGAAAACAAACAATCAGGAAGGAAGTTTAGGGGGAACTTTTCTACCATGCCCAAAGCCATTTCGAGTGCAGTTACACCAGAAAAGTAGACTGAGGCTTCAAAACAGAGCTTTCTTAGGCTTCAGTTATTTGTTTCTGCTAGGGCAGCTGAGGTGTCATTTTTTTAAAAATCCATTCGCGAAAATATTGGCTCCATCAGGACATTCATCAATAGACTGATTGTATGCTTTTTGGTGAGCATATTACTCTGTAGAGTTTTTGTTGTGCTTTTCTCAAGACTTTTATCAATGGTTGGCACAGATAAATGCCAAAGGGGTAGTTTGAAAAGGCACAGTGATCGTAGGTATTTTTCAGAAAAAATCAACTTCTTTTCAAGTTGTAAAAAGCTGTAAATAAGAAATTTTGATGGCGGTGTGCAAGCTTATGAAAAAATCAGGATCCATGTGTTGGTGAGTATGTCCTTGCAATCTCGTCACACTCTGATACAACGAGCATGGATAATTCCATCACACTGTTATGTAGGGTGTAGCCCTTTCTGTGCGGCTGTCGAGATCACAGCTTTTGATGACACACTTGAAAGTGTTTAGGCTCCTGTGAGGCTCAACACATCAGGGATGCCATCAAAAGAAGCACAAGGTAACAGGTGGCCTGACTCAGTAATGTCGCCGACTTGGATAGATGTTCATTTAGAGGAGGAGGAGGAGGAGGAGGAGGAGGAGAAGAAGAAGAAGAAGAAGAAAATTTCCCAGCACACACACACACACACTTTGCACTTGATGATTATGAGACAAAGTGATGAGTGAAGCTAACAAGAGTTATAAAACATGCCTCTCAGAACTATTCACTACTATTCAGTATTCATTGGTCACAACATGAACAGCTCAAGGGCATCAGCGTAGCGGATGTTTTTTTCAAGAAATGAACAGTAGGCTGTTGTAATGAGCTCCCCTTCCCCTTTTTGAAATGGTGATGTGACATCATTGTATAGTACAGAGAGCGAGTCGGCACATCGCATGCTCTGTGAGGACAGCTGCAAATTGTCAGTGAACGTTGAATTGCAGAAGTTGCGGATGGACTTATATATAAGAAAAAACAAACAACATTCGTACACGAAATTCGAATGGCATGAATAGTGACCACACACTTCGAAAAGTTTAAAAAGTCAATGAACTTTTATTTCTTCAAAATTGCCGAGGACTACTTTGTACAGCAGCAGGAAATTATTCGAGGTGAAGTCTCTTTCTGGCGTGCAAATCTCCTGGAACTTAAAAAAAAAAGTAGTCCAGGAGAGGTCTCAGTTTCGAGAAATAACCACGCTCAGGGTTGTAGACAGTCTCCACACTGCAGTTGTTGTAGTCATTCAGACGAGGGAAAAACGTTACAAGGAAGGGGGAAGCAGTCCCAAGGCGTGGCTGCAGCAAACATTGGAGCGTAAGTGCAAGAAGGTACGTGATCCAGTAGGATAAATAATCACAACCTTAAATGTTTCATGCCTACAACTGACACAGGTTGAGATCATTCCAGGGCCGGCTGCTTAAAAATTATTATTTTTTTTATAGTAGACGGTTTTACGGTGCTCGCAACTGCATAAGGTCATATGAGCGCCAAGAGGTGGGTGTCAACAGAGAAGTCCTTACAGGGAATCAGACTTACTCTGCTCACCTCTCTAGCTTCGACAGCACAAGGTCTGCTTCGACTATCAAGGCACCCCGGAAATAGCAAGTCACAAGAGTGTGACAAACATACAAAAGAAGTAGGGAAAAATTACAATAGTAAGGATTAGGAAAGAAAAAGCAGCAGTTCCCTGTTGTAGATCAGGCACAGTTATGAGCAT
>NW_004797938.1:37393-39898 GCF_000002075.1 Aplysia californica | reverse complement strand
TTTCGGCCATGTGAGGATTGGACCATACATCTGTCTCCCCCGGTCACTACCAGCCGTAAGACGCAGTGTGCTATTATCAGCTACGAGCCTCGGAAGGCAAAAAAGTGGCTTTCCATAAAATTATTGTTTTTTTTGGATCTATTGAAAGTTTGAAGTCTTCTGCTTCATTTAAGATAAAAACAAACAACTATAATCAACTATAAACATTTTATTTTGATTTATTTTGGAGGTATGTGGGGTTTATTGTGAGCTTGGGTGACGAGATAAAGGAATTTTGACCTTGCTAGTGTGTAGCTGTGAGATTATTTATAGAACCATTCCCTCATGACCACCTTTGCTTCAACGTTCTTCATTCGCAACTATTTTTTACCCTTTTTCGAGCATGAATGGTGTGAAATGTAAACAACTTGTGGTCACTATGCACGACTGAGGGCTCCAATTGGTTAAAACAGTAACTTCTAGCTCACTTCAAGCTTATTTGCGTAAACAGCTGACTGTGTGGGCGTGCTCTGCTAGCTGTTATCGTCTGTAGACCTTTCAGTTTTATGCTTGGATGGACTTTAAAAATTCATTTTCATTGTGTTTTAGTGCTTTTAAAAGATTAATTAACCTTCCTTTAGATCTCTCAAAGCGGACTCCTTACCAAGAAGCCACCGAGACGGTCTATGTGCATGTGTGTGTATTTGTGTTGGTGTGTTTGTAAGTGTGTGTGTATGTGTGTCTGTGTGTGTGTGTGTGCTCTCACGTGTTTACGGTGTTATTGCAAACGTTTAATTAGGTAACGTAAACATTCATGGCCTACTGAGCGCGTGGTTTCGGTGAAATGAGGGTAATTCAGATCTCTGTTTCTTTGCTCTTTTGCAATAAAACACCAATTGCTGAACACTTTGAAAAAGTTCAGATTTTCTTCGTAACAATACTATTTGGAGCTGGAGAATCGCGGTCGAAATGCCAGGACGGCCAGTTCCAAATTGACACCCATGCATTTGAATGCTTTGCGGAAAGATTGATGATTGAATACCGTCTTTTCATTGGCAGAGAATTATACAGCACTGAGTGTGGTTTCCCGAGGTATATTTTTGGCCTTTGGCATTTGGATAGAAAACCTTGAAAAAAGCGTTTAAATTTTCAAAGATCATTTTCACATGAAATATGTAAAATACCGGCTAAAAAAGGTACCAATAGAAAAAACTGTTATTTTTTTATTAGAATAAAGTCATAGGATTGGAATTATTTTGCATAAATCCTTCTGAGAAACTACCGGGAGCACTCACTACACTACAGTATAGTGCCAACTCGCTCGCCACTGGGACCGGTGCGACGCCGGCCGCAGCACTGCTCGGTGTTTTTATTGAAATAACGACAGGTCATCGTGTTTGAGGCTACAGAATACTGATTTGTAATGGTCTCAGAGTCATGAAAAAAATTAGGCTTCATTTCTTTGTTATAGTGATTGTACTCTGTTAATGTAGAGATGTTTGGTGCACTTGGTACTCTTTTATTATCTGTCAAACATGGGGTCGCAGCCAGTTAGCGACTTCAGCAATAATCTTATTATTATGTTAAATTGAAATAGCTGCCATTCTCTTAATAATTGACTGAGAGGTAAAAGTATGGTACCAAAATTCACAAGAGACACAGGCCTTTCATATGAAACAGATGAATTTGACATACAGTGACTTTGAAAATTTAGTATCTGGTACCTAGTATAATGCCAACATTTTGTTGCATTTGACATGAAGTCCATTCTCGTGAAAATTTTGTTTTGTCTATAAGTTTTTTTCTGTTAATGAATGGTTTTCTACTTCTGTATGTTACCTTGTAGTGGCATAGCCAAGATAACTGCAAATTTTCAAGTCTCTATCTCAATTCTGAGACCCCCGTTGCTATGAAAACATGTTGCTCAACTTCGAAGGCCATTTTCTCCTTTTCATGTTTCCTCACCTCGCACAATTAAAAGCTCTGTATTTTCGTCAAATATTGTCAAATTTACTTCATTCTTTTTTTAATTGTAGGGAAAAGGAGATAGTTTTTAAAAATAATTTTAACTAAGTTTTTAAATTTCCTTCATATGACTGATATTGACTGGCACAGACTCAAATAAGCTATTTTAGAGCCAAATCTGCACATTGAAAAGATATTATGCGACGAAGATTCATCTGCGGCCATGGGAAAGAAACAAAAAAAAAAAATATATATATATATATTTTTAGAAAAATGTGGCATACCACTTTCTTGAACTGAATCGTAAAAATGTTCTTTTGACTGCTTGGCCAGTTCTGTCTTATGATGGCAGATGACCTCAGAAGCGCAGTTTCTGAAAGCATTTTCACTCAGGCATGAACACCAAAAAAAAAAAAAAAAGTAAGAATCTAGAAACAGGCAAAAAAGAAAAATGAATCGCACATGTCAGACTGCAAATTTACACAAAATCAGCCAAAACTTGAGACAAGTTTTGGAAGTGACACAAAAAAGCAATCCTTCCTCATCCATTCTCACTGTTTC
>NW_004797938.1:26596-37121 GCF_000002075.1 Aplysia californica | reverse complement strand
CTCTCTGTATTACTGCAACAACCCCCTCCCCCCCACTCCAACTTTTCTCTCAGCATTACTGCAAGAGCTTTTCCTCTCCTCCTTCCATACTTTTTTCTCTCTGCATTTTAGCTTCTTCCCCCCACCACCACCACCAAACACACACCATTCCACCCGCTTATTAACTCACACTAGTACGAAATTTAGAAATGGATAGAGGTTTCCTATATATATACACCTGCCAACAGCATCTTCAGGTACACCATCTAGGATCTTGTCCAGACCTTGGTTGTCACCATGTAGTACAATTAATATATATATACGTGTACAAAATTACAGTATTCACACCGAAGTGTCGCTGAAACTTTTTCTCGAAATGAAGCCGTCTGCGCGGAAGAAAATCCAGGTCAGGAACAGGGGGGGGCAGGTTGCTCCTCGTCTCTTCAGAAAGTGAGGGCTGCGAGAATGTAGGAGACTGCACATTGAAAAGAAGTTGTCACCACCATTTTCATCGTTATTGCCTCCCTTAATGCCTTTTTGCTAATGCCTTCACTATTGCTTTCGCTGATGCCTTTGTCATCACCTTCGCTAATGCCTTCGCTATAGCCAACGCTTTCGCTATTGCTTTCGCTCTATTGCTTTCGCAATTGCCTTCCCTATTGCCACAGTCTTTGCTATTGCCACCGCTTTCGCTATTGCTATCGCCTTCGCTATTGCTATCGCCTTCGCTATTGCCATCGCTTTCGCTATTGCCACCGCTTTCGATATTGCCATCGCCTTCACTATCACCCTCGCCACTGCCATTACAATCACCAACACCTTTGTCACAGTCATTGAAATCATCATCACCATCATTACCTCTGCTATTATCACCCCCTAGCCACCTCCACTTTCACCACCATCATCAGAACTGTCATTATGACCGCCATCGCCACTGTCATCATTCTAACATCATTGCTGCCCTGATCATAACCATCATTGCCACCTCCATCATAACCATCATCGACACTCCACCAAAATGAGCATTCAAATCAGCATCACTATCATCATCATCATCGTCAACCATCATCACCTTTGTCTCTGGCTTTGCCACCGTGAAAATGGTGAAATGGTATGGGTTTAATGCCATTATCAACATGACTAGATTACCTAGGAGGCTGGACCTCCGAGTTTAATGTCTGTCTCTGAAAGCACCAAGACAAATAAGAAATTTGTGTCAGTGCCTTTCCCAAGGACACCACGTTGGACCAAACTGACGCTCTAACCCCCGGACCCACAATCTCACGACTGCGAGTCAAGTAGCCTTACCACCGTCAACACCACCCCCTTCATCAACTTTACTTTTACTTTCACTTTTTTCCGCCGCTTATACCCTTTTGGGTGTCGTGGGAAGAAAGAGATGTCTCTCTGTTGCCAGCCGGAGACCTTGGGTCAGGGGGATGCTGTGGGTGGTTAATGTTTATCCAGGTCTTTCTCGGTCGTCCTCTAGCCTTGTTGCCATCAAATTTTTTTATGTAGGCACGATGTGCTGGACGGTGAGTTGATAATCGTAGGAGATGTCCGAACCATTTGAGTCTTAGGTGTTGGATGTGATGCATGACATCATTTGTGCTCACCATTTCTCGGATTACTGAGTTTCATGAACAACTCCTGTAATCCCTCAGAGTTCAGCTCCCTCGGGCAAACTGTCATATTTTGACAGCAGCCCCAGCCAATCTACTTCGTCCACACAGAACATACTCTCCTTCATCCTGTAGCCCGACTTCTTCTTCTTCCTCATTCTCGACGACAGCAGCTAGACAGTCAGTCCAAAGTTGTGCACAAACTGTGCAGTTCGCTTCAATCTGAGAGACTGCCATAGAGCTTTCTCTCAAGGGGAGCCACATTCTGCCACGTCTGTGTATGAAGGGTGGCATAGCGCGGGCAGTGCTGAAAGATGTGGTTGGCATCCTCTTGGTCGTGTCCACATTCACTAATTGCTGACTCTTCCACTTTTAATTTGGTGTGCATATGGTGTTTGAGTCTGTAGCTCGACTGTTTCCAAGAGCTAATCCTCAATGTTCTTTGCCTGCCCTGCAAGCAGCCTTTTTGTTTTTCAGGATGAGTACAAGCGACAGTCTTTGAACTGTACGTTGCACTTGTTGTGGAGCATGTCCGAACATGACAGGGACACTTCCTCCGTGTGATCTTCGTGGAAAGATGGGCGGTGTGTTTTTGAGATGAACAGAAAGAGTGGTGGTATAGCCTGCATCTCTTAACTTGACCCAACCGGCTCGCTCGAGTAGGTTTCATGAGGAAGCAAAATATGCCGGAAATGCCTCAAAAGATTTTTCAAGCCATCCAGAAGCAGATCTGAAGAAAAGCTCAGGAGCTTTTTCTTTGATGATGCCTCAGGAAGCCTTGAAAATCGTCAAATCATTCACAATCTGCATTTTGCAACACGCCTCTTTATATTTCACATCATCATTGCCTTTCTCACCCTGGATCAGGATATAGGTCATGAACAAACACTTTCCACCTTTCCCTATCCTGGGCTGGTCGCTTGATGTCACTCCATGTCTTCCCACTTTTCTGTACTTCCATTTCCGTGACTCTTCTCCAGGTTCCACGTGGTCCTCCTTCCTTGTTATGCAGCTGATTGACTTCCTGAGAGATATTTCACATAATCTGTCGTAATATAAAAGTAGGTTCAGCACAACTGATACTATGCAAACATTCTAGAGATCCTGCCAGGTTGTTGCTTTTCATGCAGTTCTTTTACGTCAAACTCGAGAGAGAGAGTACAATTTGTCCAAGTCATAACACAACTGTGTACGGTACCGTAGAAGTTCAGTCTATTGAGCGCACCTGTATATGAGCCACACCCACAGAAGTTTTGTTACAAATCAGAGTTTGTTTCCACAAATAAGCCACACAGGTTAGTAACCCGCAGCAGATCATACGGAGTGCCCATTGGGGGATCGACAGACTCCTCGCCTGAAAACAAACGTGTTTGTTTTTGGGGCAACGAGTTGGGCGATCGGTTAGAGCCACAACAGCCGCTTTGCGCCCTCAATCTGACTAGAAAAACAAGCATATGTCATGTACATCGCATTTATTCAGTGCCACCATCATCCTATCTGCTGAATCCGCTGAAATCTTCTTCGGCGTCGGAGCTGAACTTTAATTTAGAATGTGAGCAATGAGCATGGTAACAGCGGGAACAGTAAACACACAGGCGCCGGCCCTTTAACACGGGGGTGTGAACATGAACAGTTAACATGGAGCTAAGAATAATTGAGGGAGTGACGCTCCTGAAACTGGGGAAAATTTGCAAATAAGCCGCATTGTTGTTTGCGCCGCAGAGTTCAAAGCTGAGGAAAAAAGTCGCAGCTCAAAAGACGGAACTTCACGGTAAGTCATTTTTGTCCTGGTTTTCTGTTACTCGTATGGTAAAAATGTTTGTTACTCTTTTTTGTAACCTCAGTGCAGCAGAAGTTTTGTTTCACGTACTGATATTCAATTGCTGAAACAATATCACTTTTGCTCAAAATGAAAGGTTGACATAGGACAGAACTTAAAAATTTTCTTTTTTCAAAACAACAGCCCCCAAAAAACCCACCAAAAAATGACTTCAGACAAATGTGTTACAACTGTGACGGGATGATCTAAAGCACAGCAGCTACATTTTTGCTTTGAGGTTAAGCCCAAAAGGAAGAAAGGCTTGCTCAAACCATTTTCTGATCCATTGTAAATAAAAAACAGGGGTTAAATAGAAAACAGGGGATCAAGCAACTACAAAGCACAAGAATGGAAGTACATGCCATCGGCTTCATACCACAATCATCCCAATAAATTTTTGAAGGTTTTCATATAGCTTAGTTTAATTAGAGTTTTACCGCACCCGCAATTAAAAAGATCAAGGAGCATCTTACATGACAGTTTTGCTATTTCCTTCATGGGTTTTAATTCAAAATTCACAAGTGCCCTTGAGATGGATGGCTTTACTGTGGGCGATCTCCTCTTCTCTAATTTTCTCCAGACGTTATAAAAAGACACAGGACTTGTGGAATGATGCTGACATTATAGTCATAGCTTGAGTACAGGAAACAAAAACAACCCCACCCTGCACTGTCTTGTCGCTGCAGATAGTGGATGGTGTTTGTGCAGGAATTGTCTGCATGTTACTTCTCGTAACGATGGTACCTTTGGTTAATCAGGTCAGTGTACGCCAAAAAATGTCATTTGCAGAAAGTAAGATGGATAGCATCAATGTTTGTCGGTTCGTCTGTTTGTCGTCATAAGTAAAGCGGAGTGCATCGACACAATAACTGCCATTCACAATTAGGGGGAAAAGTAAGACAGACCAACAGAAATAACAGTGGGAAGTTAAAGAGCCTGAATATACCAGTGGTACTCTAAAACCATCAACTGAAATCAGACAAAAGTATGTGCAAAACAGAAAGAAAAAAACATATTTTTAAAAAATATTTAAAAAGTCATCTAAAGATGGCATCCTAACATGACCCATGATGCTGGGTCAAGTATGGCATAGTACTTCAGTCTTTACTCCTACCTTCATATGGTCGGAATTCATATCCAACCATATTTGGGCCCTGAAAAAAAGAATGTGTTGAAAACTCATTACTGAAGACTAAATCATCCCACCACGACCAACAATTATAACAGAAAAAGTGTAAGGAAAAAAAAAAACCCAGGCAGTCCAACACAGTTCAATTTCTAAAAGTAAAAGCGTAACAGTACATGCATAAAGTTTTAAAACTCATAAGGAAATGATTAAAAACACGTGGAATTTTTAAAAAGGAATGAAATGCTAGAAAGGTAATGAACCCTCCTTATGCAGGAATAAAAAAAAAAAAGCCATTCATAAACAATCAGCAGCACTTTGGTCCTGAGAGTCTACATTCATTGATCTCCAGCATTAAGCATGGAAAAGAAGAAAAAAGAGGAGGACGAGCAGGACGTTGATTGATTGATTGATTGAGTAGGCGTATTACGGCATAATCGATTCAATTTTGGTCATGTAAGTGCCAACAGGTTTTACTGCAACAAATCTATCATCATGTCATGTTCTAGTAAGAGTTTTTCGGCGCTCGCAACTGCACACGGTCATCATGTTAAAAGGACGAACAGACATTTATGAAAATTTGTGTAAATATGGTAAAGTCTCTTATTTACATTTATATTTACAATATTAATTTAAGTGTATGTACATACACTGACAACGATAACTATACATTTTATACCCTATTTAAGAATCCTATTTCTTTGATAAGACTTAAAATTGTTCTCGGATTAACAATGTCAAAAACAGTAGTTTTGACATCTTTAAATCTAAAATATTTTGTACGTATATCGTTGAAGTCGACACATTCCGCCAGGATTTGCCGAACTATAAAATATGTGTTGCACGCCACGCAGAAAGGAGCTTCCTCTCCTTCGAGAAAATGTTTATGTGTGACGTGCGTGTGACCTATTCTTAATCTTGTGTAAATAACATTCTCTCTTTGTAGGAGAGACATGGGTTTCCTGGGCGTAAGATTTGGTTGAATATAATGGAGTTTGTTGTGTGTTTGTTGGTTCCAAATTTGGGACCAGGAAGATGTGATGTGTTCTTTTACTTTCGGTTTCATGTCAGAGAAAGGGATTTTACTATTTTAGGCGATTTGGTTGTCGTTGTATATTTGGTTGTAAGTTTGATAGTTTTTTTAATGTGAATGTGGGTGTTGGCAATTTAGTTTCTTGTAGACAGATAACATTTGGGGTCTGTGAGGTCAAAAGATGGGAGAGTTCTGCCTGGTTCGCACGCAAACCGCGAATGTTCCACTGAAGAACTGCCATTTTTGTTTATTTTGAGGGCATGGGTTCAATACATTTCTTTTCAGATGTAGGTGACCATTATCTCTGTTTTGTTAGGCTGTGGTCACGGTGGACTGCAGCTTTTTTTGAAGGAGAGTGTGGAGGGGGAGGAGGACCGGAGTCCCGGATGTGGGTAGAGGAGGGGGAGCGGGTGGAGGGGCTTTTTAGTTTTAGTAAAAGTTTTATGGCACTTGCAACACAATAAAGTCATATACGTGCCGAAGATTAGAGATGTTACAAGAGAGTAACAAACACAAAAAGGAAGGAGAAGAGATCAGGATGATAGATGTTTGAAAGGGAAGAAGGAGCAAACCACACCAGAGCACCCGCCAACCACCCACGGAGGGGCTTTGTTGGATAAAGGGCAATGGGATGGAGGGGAGGTTGATGTGGGAGAAATGAGGTAGATGGAGGTGGAAGTGATGATGGGTGTGAAAATGATGATGGTGAGGATGTTGGGAGTGAAGATGATGGGGGTGATGATGATGATGATGAGGGTGAAGATGATGATGAAGGTGAAGATGATGATGGGGGTGAGAATGAAGAGGATGGCTGAGAAATAAAGTGAGAGGGTGAAAGTGTGTGGGGACGGGGAGTGGGAGAGGTAGGAGGGGAGGAAGTGGACTCCATGTCCTCCTCCGTCTCCAGACTGGAGCATTGTATGTTGCAGGTGTTCTGCTTTTGTCTATTGGTCTGAAGGACCTTTCGGGTTGGGTTCACTGACCCTGGGACTGTCTTCAGGACTTTGGAATATGTTTTTGCATTCCTCGGGGTCGATTCTTTTAGATATAACGTTGCTCTTGCTTGAGCGAACGTTCCGCCGTACTGGGCCCTATGTGTTAGGATGGCCTTCTCTTGACACCACTTTGGACACTCCGTCAGAGATGCAGAGTGACCCCCCTGACGACAATTTGGACACCAGAGATCTGCAGAGCAGGTCTCCCTTGAGTGTCCTTCCTTGCCGCAGCGAGGACACGCTGAACCACCATGACAGCGCAGCTGTGTGTGTCCGAAGCGCTGACAGTTGAAACAGTGCATCGGTTTCGGTATGTATGGTTGTACAAAAAATTCTAAATAAGCGATGTCTAGTTTTGTAAGTGGTGTGGGCGTGTTGAAAGTAAGGATCCATGTGTTGGTACAGATTTCCTTGCCATCTCACTGCACTCTGATACGACGAGCATGGACAATTCTATCGACCTCCTGGACCATCTCTTCTTCTATACAGCAACTGAACTCTTGGCTTTAGATGACACCCTAGGATGAGTTAAGACTTCTGTGAGGTTGAACACATACAGGGATGCCACCAAACGAGGTGCAGGCCAACAGTTTGCCTGATTCTACACTGGAACTGACCTGTATCAGGAGGTCCATGGACCTTAGTTTTTTTTAAGGTACTTTGGTTTCAGAATTCTGAATGTTTTTAGTGTTTTGTGAATTTTGAAGACGCTTAGTGTTGCTACGTCCTGCTTTTCATCTTTTGGGGAGATCACCAGAAATGGTGACTACCCCAAGGACGTTCTCTTTTCGTTTGCCCAGGCCAGAAGTTGCACCTGCTTCTCCTGTCTGGGACTAGTTGGGAATAGGGGTGGGAGAAATGTTTGTTTTTAGGTCCATGTGTTTTCGAGTTTGTTCATCTCCAGGGCTCCCCACCCGCTACCGAGTCCAACAAGGTCAGGCTACCCTGGAGGTATACTCCCAATCGGACGGCAAGAAATCTCGCCTTTCAACTAAGATTGGCCAAAAAAATGGTTCAATGAACCGGTCATAACCGGTTGAGTGCAGTAGACCGCTGCACCCGCCCTTCTAGACCGAATCCAGGGCCAAAGTGACGTGTTGGTGAGGAAAGCCACACCTCAGCCACCAGGGTCCCCTTCTCCAGTCGTACGGGTCATACCCCACGGGGATTCGGGGTCCATTTTTTGCTTGACCAGACCTTCGGTCGACAGATCGGAAAGAAAGATAGATGGACAGAAGACATAGCAAGTACGGACAAAAGATGCCACCCCTACGTCAGAGAGCTAGTGACGTACGAGTGGCATCCCACCAGCGGGGGGGGGGGGGGGGGGGGTTACAACCCTTGTTGATTGAACAGCCGACTATTTTTATTCTATTCCTCAGTCAGCTCGGGGAAGGACGAAAGAAGAAGGAAGAAAGACGACAGAAGACAGATGATACACCTAAGCAAATGTCGCCCATGCGCACCTGAGCGTAGATGTTTATGGGTGACATTTCACCATTGAAGGGGTTGCACCTCCTGCTGGTGGAGCAGTGGGTTTATTTATTAGCCTCCGACTCACGGGGGGGCGGAGCAGGAGGAGGAGGAGGAGGAGGACGATGAGGAGGAGGAGACAAAGAAGAAGAAGAAAAACAAGCAGGAGCAAGCAGGAGAAAGAGGAGGAGAAGGAGGAAGTGAAAAAGCTGTAGGAGTTGGAGAAATTTCAAAAGAAGAATTTGAGTTTGAGTAAAGAGAAAAGCAACAGCACAATAAAAGTCTTATAGTGCAGGGAGAAAGTAAGACAAAAACAACGGAATGAAAGGAAATGGAGATCAGAGTGGAAAAACGATGGTAGTCACAAACTGGAAATTGTGAGGACGTCAATTTTAAGATAAGATAAGATAAGATAAGATAGTACTTTATTATCCCAGAGGGAAATTTTCCTTGGCTGTACAGGACCGTAAAAACACAATATGCAGGTATACATAAAAAAATTAAATCATATATATTACTCTCATTAAAATTCAATATGAAGGAGAAGTAAAGCTGACAAAAAGTATTTACATCAAATGCATCATTCAACCACATGTAGGAATTTAAATATTAGACCTTTGGAGTTATATACAGATACATACTCTAAGAGCAACACACATCTATGCTCATTCTGCCAAAAGCCTTATGCTAGATGGTAAAAAACTTCTTTTATATCTTTCTTTCTTTGTTTTTGGAGGTACATATCTGCCGCTGCGTGATCTTACAATTTGTGTGGAAAAGGGGTGTGATGGGTCGTTTATAATGCTTTTTATCTTTTTTATACATGTGGTGTTATACATTTCATCCATTCTTATAAAATCATATCCAGAGATTTTGCTGGCTTTCTTAATGGTTCTGTCAAATTTTTCTTTATCTTTCACCCTACAATTCCCACCCCAGCAGCAAATACAAAATAATAGCACACTTTCAATCATAGAATGGTAAAAAAGGGACATAATCCTATTGTCAATACGGAAACTTCTTAATTTCCTTAAAAGAAACATTCTTTGATTTACTTTTTTATGCACAAGAGCAGCGTGGGGATGCCAGTCAAGTTTGTGGTCGATTGTTACACCAAGATACTTGTAAGAGCTTACCACCTCCACCTCTTCATCTTTTAAAAGCTTGTGGACTCATAATTTCATACTTGTTTGACTGGTGGTTTATTGTTAGTGTTGTTGAATGGGAAATCTAACAACAATAAACAACCAGCAGTTGAACTTGAAAAGAAATACAGTTATGAGTCAACAAGTGTTCAAAATTGGTACACTCACTTTTTTTTAGTTTGTGACTACCGCCGTTTTTCTCCTGCAGTCTTCAAATGTTTTAGTCCTTGGGAAAGGCACTTGACACAAATTTCCTATTTGGTTTGCAACTGCATAAGGTCATATGAGCGCCAAGGGGTGGATGTCAACAGAGAAGTCCAAACATGGAATCTGGCTTACTCTGCTCACCTCTCTAGTCTCAACAGCACGAAGTCTGCTTCTACTATCGAGGCACCCCGGAAATAGCAGTTTACTAGGAAGTGACAAACATACAAAAGAAGTAGAAGTTTGTTTTTGTAAAGTGTTTTACGGTGCTCGCAACTGCATAAGGTCATATGAGCGCGCGGGACACACCTAATATTTTCAGTTGGTAGGAAATTTTGAATTTGCCCGGGTAGCGGCCGAAGCCTACTCTTATCAATTTTAGACCACCAAGGGATCTTTAACGGGCACAACAAGGGCCCTCCGAGATTTTTCGCCCTTGTCCGAGAAGGCTAGGTGTAGATCTTTCCTACCAGAAGATCAGGGGTGTGGCAGAAAGACAGCAGTTAGTAGAAAGGCTGCAGAAAGAGTCAGGAGCCCAGAGGAGGGGGCAAAGGAGGTGAGGGGGTGGGAATGAAAGCAGACAACAGAACATTGCTAGTGTAATGTTAGTCTACATACACGACTGTAAAACTGGAGACGAACACACCCGACAGCAAGCATTCTAAAATAATGAGCCCGGGTGTAGTGTCTGACTTTTTATGTAGATCCCCGAAGTGAGTAACATTAACCAAGAGCCCATGGCATACGGGGCGCTTACGTCCCGTGAGTAAAAAAGAGTAAGGTACAATACGGTGACTACCGTGACAGCTAGAGAGCAGGAAAGGAGGTGAAAGGGGACAATTTTAGAGAAGAAAATTTTTTGGTCGCTACCTGGATTCGAACCCAGGACCTTTGAATGAGAGGCCAACACCTTAACCTCTAGGCTACGAGAGCCCCCAAGAAGTAGAGGAAAAATGACGATAGTAAGGATGAGGAAAGAAAAAGCAGCAGTTCCACCTCTGTTGTTCCGGCACAGTATGAGCATGACATTGATAAATCAGCCCATTTACAATTCTATTGTGCATTAGAGCATGTTAATATGCCCCCTCTGGGAAGGGCCTAAAGACACTTCAGTCAGTAGCACTGCCGG
>NW_004797938.1:24003-26069 GCF_000002075.1 Aplysia californica | reverse complement strand
CCCCTCCCCCCCGGGGTTTACGGCCAGCCCCATCTACTGCCAGGTTTTGCCAATGTATGAAAAGGGACGCCTATATAAACATAGTATCTTCGCCTTCAAACCGCCATCCACCATTTGTCTGAGCTGTACGGCCCTTAGGCCATTATTAAACTAATGCAAATTTACATCGTCCTACCGCCAGCGAACTGACAGCCAGACGCCACAGGTACACACAGCAAATAGCATACAGCTACAGCACCCACTGATTGGCTTCTAGATAATCTTTAGTTTTAGTAAAGTTTAAACGGCGCTCGCAACTGCACAAGGCAACATGAGCGCCAAGGGGTGTATGTCAACGGAGAAGTCCAAACAGGGAATCAGGCTAACTCTGCTCACCTCTCAAGCCTCAACAGCACAAAGTCTGCTTCGACTATCTAGGCACCCCCGAAATAGCAGTTCACAAGAGAGTGACAAACATACGAAAGAAGTAGAGGAAAATGATGATAGTAAGGATGAGGAAAGAAAAAGCAGCAGTTCCCCTATGTTGTTCTGGCACAGTATGAGCATGACATAGATAAATCAGCCCATTTACAATTCTACTGTACATAAGAGCATGTTAATATCCCCCCTTTGGGAATGGCTTAAACACTTCAGTCAGTAGCACCGCCCTGGGGGGTTTCTTGATAATCTTTCTCCAACGAGAGAGATAAAGAATTCAAGAGAGAGAGAAAGAAGACTCTCAGCTCTGAATACATGTGCATGTACATGAATATCACCAAGAAAAAGTCACTTTTCAAACACAGATTGCACAGCAGAATCATGTTCCTTGATGTTGGGTAATCCGGGCTATACAACAGAGGAACCCCTTTGAACCACCAGCCCTGCTGTTTCGCCAACTTCATGCTCGTCTCTTCCCAACTGAGGTGGTATAACGAGGTTTGACTATATTTCTATCCTACACATCTTTCAAATGTAGAAATGAACAGTGGTTTTTGCACAAACTAAACTTTCACATCAAACAATAAAAGTTTATGAAATGAATATGTCTTGGAAACTCTTCCCTACCTAAGTCGTTGATGATTCGCCGAACGCCTTCCATCACTTGGCTCCTTTCCCATCCATCCCTGAGAGCTCTCCGTGCCGCCTCAGAGTTCAAGAGGTCGGAGTTGGCTGGTGCCGCATGTGAGTCCAAAGAGTCTGTGACGGTCGGTGCTGCATTGGAGTCCGATTGCTCTGTTTTGGCAGATGCTGTTGGTAGTAGTGATGATAATAATTATAATATTAAAGCGCATATCCACGCTCTGCAGCATGTTATATGAGTTTCACAATAGGCCTATCATTAACCCAGCAGATCCTATAAATAATAATAATAATAATAATAATAATAATAATAATAATAATAATAATAATGGTGATATTGAAAATAATGAAAATGGTAATAATAGCACAGCAATAACAATAACAATAACAACAATAACAATAGACAAGTGGACGTCTTAAAACAGTGTCATCATAATGTTAAAAACTACTCAGTGGCGTAAACGAAAACTGGCCGTTTGTACAGGTGATTGTCTTGTACAGGTGACCGTTAAAACATGTTCGGCTTTATCATCGTAGCCGCTTTTTGCTCTCTTTAAAAAAAACGTTGATACGTTATAAACTAGGTCAAAGTTCAACAGGAGTCACGACTTTGATTTTCCTGGAGTTGCAGCCCTTTTAATTGACTGTTACATAGTAGTTTGTTTTGTTTTAGTAGAGGTTTTACGGCGCTCGCAACTGGATACGGTCATATGAGCGCCAAGGGGTGGATCTCAACAGAGAAATCCTTACAGGGAATCAGACTTACTCTGCTCACCTCTCTAGCTTCTACTGCACAAAGTCTGCTTCGACTATCAAGGCACCCTGGAAAGAGTGGGTCACAACAGTGTGACAAACATACAAAAGAAGTAGACGAAAAATGACGATAGTAAGGATTAGGGAAGAAAAAGCAGCAGTTCCTTGTTACAGGTCAGGCACAGTTATGAGCGTGACATTGATTTACAATTACAATTCTACTGTGCATAAGAACTCGAGATGTTAACGCCCCC
>NW_004797938.1:6410-23903 GCF_000002075.1 Aplysia californica | reverse complement strand
ATAATAATAATAATAATAAAATAACAATAATAATTTAAAAAGGTTTTAGTATGAATTTTAGGACACTTGCAACACAATAAGGTCATATAAGTGCTGGAGATTAGAGGCGTTACAGGGGAGAGAGAGTAACAAACACAAAAAAGGGGGAGAGAAAAGGTCAATATATGGCTTTGTTAGTTTTAGTAAGAGTTTTACGGCACTCGCAACTGCATAAGGTCATATGAGCGCAAGAAGATTAGAAGCGTTACAAGAGACTAACAAACATAAAAAAGAAGAAGGGGAGATGAGGACGATAGATGTTTGATAGGAAAGAAGGAGCAAACCACACCAGAGCACCCGCCAACCACCCACCAATATATGTTTGATAGGAAAGTAAGAGCAAACCACACAACAGCACCCGCAAACCACCCACTAATAATTATATAATTAAAATAATTATAATAATAAAATATAAATAATAATGATAAAAATAACAGCAACAGTTCATGCATCGATGTCTTATGATGACCAATACATTTGCAGAGGAGAATATTTCTTAAAGAGAAAAAGATATGTATCACAACGCGGAGGAATCAGATGCTCGTAAATTTTTGGGCATATGGGGTTATTGGTATCATTTTAAAGGTTGTTCCTTTGCCTTACTTTCGATGAAAAAAATATTCATTTATCTTGAATAGAAGTCGAGATATTTTGGATTGAAGGAGGTGGGGTCATCTGGTTTTCAGAAGAAAATTTACCAAGAAAATGGCTGCCAAAGTTTGGTGACTGCTATAGCTCAAGAGTCCTTGGAAACTGCAAATTTACATTTTTCCTGCCTTTAATCAACATTTTCTCATAAAATCCTAAAATCCACACACAAAAAGGTGTTTCTGAATGGACATACAAGGTGTTCAGCCCCCAAAAAAATTCAACCAAAAAAAAGCTGAAATCCAAGAAAAATGCTGATTTCTTTCATTTTATTATTTTGACGAGCGCCTGATTTCACCAAGACGCCTCACATATAAAGAAAAAGACAATATTAGTTTGTTATGAAAGAAAAAGCCAACCACCTACAGTCAGCCAGTGCTCATGCAAGGGAAAGCTCAGACATACAGACAAAAAACAGACGGGCAGACATGAAATAAAACCTACCACTGGCACCTGCAAAGTATTAGTTTCGTTAGTTTTAGAAAGGTTTTATGGTGCTCGGAACTGCATAAGGTCATATGAGCGCCAAGAGGTGGATGTCAAAAGGAAAGTCCAAACGGGGAATCAGGCTTACTCTGCTCACCTCCCTAGCCTCAACAGCATAAAGTCTGCTTTGACTATCAAGGCACCCCGGAAATAGCAGTTCACAAGAGAGTGACAAACATACAAAAGCAGTAGAGGAAAAAATACGCTAATTTTACCTCTGAAACCAGGCAACCCCGACCTCCTTCAATGGCAAATATCTCGACATCTATTCAAGACAGGCGTGTATTTTTTTCATCACAAGATGGTCAAATGAACAAGCTTTAAGATGATAACAATAACTCCAGACGTCCAAAATTGATGAGCGCCTGATTCTACTGCGTCTAGACACATTTGGATTGTAAATCGCATATAGAGCTTGCTGTTAAGCCAGGTTGCGAGCAGAGAATCATGTTAAGATTTGGTTAAGTACGTTAAGGTTTTGACAAGCACCTTGAGGTTGTGACACACACGTTGAAGTTTTGACACACACTTTGAGGCTTTGACAAGCACGTTGAAGTTTTGACACACACTTTGAGGCTTTCACAAGCACGTTGAAGTTTTGACACACACTTTGAGGCTTTGACAAGCACATTGAAGTTTTGTCAAGCACTTTGAGGTTTTGAAAAGCAAGTTGAGGCTTTGACAAGCACGTTGAGGTTTTGACAAGCACCTTGAGGTTTTTAAACACTCTGAGCGGCTTTGACAAGCACGTTGAGGTTTTGACTGCACGGCATGGCATACGATCATTGACGTGGAGGCTACTTCCAAAGCACGTGATTGGGTCACACAGTTTGGTCTATTACACACCCTGATTCCAGGTGACGTCATGTTGTCTCTTCAGAAGATAAGAAATCGGCACTTACACCTTGTCATCACACACTCTCCACATTCTAAAGACGGACGGGAAGCACTTTTTTCTTTCTGAGTGGGCAGGCCGGGAAGCTGACCTATTTCTCGCGTCTCGCCCCGCCACCCTCTCCCCTCCCTTTCAGTTTCCGACACAGTGATGGGTGGCACTGTCTTCGTGTCATTTCTTACTGGCTGTGCCGCTCTTTCTGTCGAAGTCTCTCATTCTCTCACTCTCGTTACTCGTTATGTCAAGCTAACGAGCGGTATCACTTCTCGGTATCGGCCAGTAGTGTAGTGGCCGTGCAGCAACGGGAAGGGCCGTTCTCGTGGGAAACGGGTACACGGCTCGTCCCGTGCATGCCCCTACCACAATCTACAGAGGAAGCGGAGGGCTTGTGGTTCTGGTCTGAGCCCTGCCGGCTCTGCAGGCCCCCACACGACCAGTCACAGACCAGCCGATAATCAAAATCGCCAACAGCAGCGTGATCTCATTCAAGGTGGGCTCTTACGGAGGGAGGACCGGCAGTCTACCTGTCTGGACCGGTGGGTCCCTGTACACAGACAGATAAACAGGCCATAGAATGAAGGATGTGTGGGAGAACGGGGAAAGAAGTGATTCCAAAAAAGCTGACCTTGCCGGGAACTATATATACAAGGTTGAAAAGTCACTTAACGAAATGGACTGTATGGTTACTGATACAAACTTTACCTTTACTTTTACTTTACTTTTCCAAACTAGTGGCTATGTGATTTCTAGCCCTTCGGCCTACCAACTTAATTGCCTATTTCCTTTACACTGACAGATGGTGCGACCAATCGCATCTAAAGATCAGTAGGAGTGCGTTTACACAGCCGTGCCATGTGGTTTACGCAGGAACTCAATCAGCACAACCTGAGCAAGAGTCCCCCCCCCTCCCCACTCCCTGACTGTGCTGCAGCCCGTAGGTCCACAGCAGTCACCTGACCCCCACCGCCACCACCACCTACACCACTGCTACCACCACCACCATCACCCCCACCGCCACCACCACCTACACCACCACCACTACAACCACCTACACCATCACAACCACCACCACCACCTACACCACCACCACAACCACCACCACAGGCGGTTCCCTACTGTATAATTGGTAGAAACACACGCTACAACTAAGTCTTTGACTTCAAGAGAAGACCCATAAGGTGTTGAAAATGCTGGGGACCTCGACACTGTTCATTAACATGCCGTACTCGACAAAAATGTCTTCTCGAATTAGGGAAGCACACGATCCCGGGACTTGGCCTTAAGCTGAGAGGAAGTCAGAGCTGCCAACTGGCTACGAAAGCAAACTGCACTTTTTGTAATCCAAAGGAATACATACACGTGGACTCAGACTTACAAATCATTTGGTCTAAAATATCTCGTTGTATCAAGACTATTTTCAGTCGATCAGTCAAGTCCAGACAATTTCAAAAACCAGGAATTCCAAATTGGCACGAAAAATCTGTACCTCTAGCTAGGAACTACTTCAGAAAGGTGGAAAAACATTTGAACCTCCTTGGACGAAAACCTCCCAAACTTTCACTTGTTAGTCAAGAACCTAATCAACTAACTGCGCTACACAAACTGAGCGCAAAAACTGCAGGATAGACAACAATGGAAATGTTTCACATTGCCTCTGACACAATTTAGATCATTTGGAAAGAGGGGGGGGGAGGGAGGGAGGGGCTGGCACTTCAACCCTGCCCACAAGGTCAACCCTTGAGATGTGAGATATGCATGCCCACGCAGAAGGATGGAAACATTTTTTTCACCAAGTAAAAAACAAACTTACTTTGCTCGGAGGTACCTGTGCTTGAATTGCTTCCCTCCTGAAAAAGAAAAAAAAAATCATCTCATTATCTGGGCTGGGCACAAGCTCAGAACTCGAAACATTCTCCACTGACAGTACAAGGGATGAGAAGTAAAAAATATTCTTGGCAATAACGGATAACGTTTCATGAAAAACAGTCAGTATTGCGTGGGGGTTTTTTTTGGCCTGCAGAACAGATCTCCTCATTTCCTATTTTACAGCACTTTTGCTACTTTTTAGTTATGCAAAGTGTTTAATTTCTAAACTCCTCTCTATTTATAGACAACTGGTTAATCATTATTCATAATTAGAAAAGACATCCAGCCAACTTTCAGGATAAAAAAATTAAGTACGCAGTATTAATTTGGTCTTTTAAAAAAAATACAAGACAAGAAAAGGTCCTGCTATGAAAGGCTTTTCAAACTCACTAGTTTTGTTGACCCACTGAAAATTTGTAATTTTTGCTGCATGAAAATCTGAAAAGGTTTCGTCCTTTTCCAAAATTTCTGGAGATGTAACAGCACATGATGAAATTCTTTTAGTTAGTTAGTTTTAGTAGAGGGTTTTACGGCGCTCGCAACTGCATAAGGTCATATGAGCGCCAAGGGGAAGAAGAGAAGTCTTTACAGGGAATCAACTTATGCTGCTCACCTCTCTAGTTTCAACAGCACAAGGTCTGCTTCGACTATCAAGGCACCCTGGGAAAAAGCAGGTCACAAGAGAGTGACAAACACAAAAGAAGTAGAGGAAAACGACAATAGTAAGGATTAGGAAAGAAAAAGCAGCAGTTTCCTGTTGTAGATGAGGCACAGTTATGAGCGTGACATGACGAATCAGCCCATTTACAATTCTGCTGTGCTTGAACGAGAAATGTCCCCCCTTTGGGAATGGCCTAAAGACACTTCAGTCAGTGGCACTGTCCCGGGGGTAATGAAATTCTATCACCTACAAAAACAGGCAAAACCACAGAGTCACCAGTACACTCTAGGAGAGGAATAGTTCAGTACAGTTGGAAGATTCCATAAGGTTCCATATCTGGTGAACATTTCTCCCACTTATAGACACACAAGCAATTTTTCTTGGCAAATCGATCAATCAAATCTGAAACAAAACCAAGAGAGGATTTGCCATTGAGAGACTTTGGCTTTGAGTTTTCCATGTAATATAACCTGGCACAGAACCCATAATCAGACAGCAAGGAGATACTAAACTTGACAGAGAGAGGTTTAATACCTACAACTACGGTACCGAAGGTTCATTCATATAGTAAAAAATCCTCATGTACCGCACCAGTTTAGAACGCTGAAGCCATGGTATAATCTTTTTACTCAAAAAAAACTTTGGCAGCCCAAGAAACAGGTTATAAAAGTTCACAGAGGCAGGGTTGGGTTGATTTAAATCAGTTGATTTTTTAAATTTAAATCAACTTGATTTTTAAAATAAAAATCAGTGATTTAAATCACTTTTCAAAAAATTTATTTTTATTCAGTTTTTACACATTTCAACATTCAGAATTCCTTTCCTTGGTTTCATAAAACAGATATAAGGTTTAGTAGACTAATATAATAATGCTTCAAAGTCTGCTTTCCCTCCTTTCACTGTAAAATAATACAGTATTCAATTTACTTTTTTTTTTCATAATTGAAATCAGAGCTGGGTTGATTTAAATCAGTTGATTTTTAAAATTTTAATCAACTTGATTTTAAAATAAAAATCAGTGATTTAAATCACTTTTCAAAAAATGTATTCAGTTTTTAAATATTCAAAACATTCAGAATTCCTTTCCTTGGTTTTATTAAACAGACATATAAGGTTTAGTAGACTAATATAATCATGCTTAAAAGTCTGCTTTCCCCCATGTCACTGTAAAATAATACAGTTCTCAATTTACTTTTTTTTCATAATTAAAAACCAGGGTTGGGTTGATTTAAAAATTTTTTTAATCAACTTGATTTAAAATATAAAACTCAGTGATTTAAATCACTTTAACAAAATGTATTCTGTTTTTACATCTTTAAACATTCGAAATTCCTTTCCTTGGTTTTATAAAACAGATATACGGTTTAGTAGACTAAAATAATCATGCTTAAAAGTCTGCTTTCACCCCTGTCACTGTAAGTAGTAAAATAATAACTGTATTCAATTTACTTTTTTTTCATAATTGAAATTAGCATTTTCTTTTTCTTTTTAGACAAACACAAGCGCGCACACACACTGTAATAAAATGAAAGTTTATCTATGCATAATTACCCCCCCCCCCCCTTCCTTTTAGACTGATATTTTCTTCATTTTTTGTCTGTAGCCATAATTCACTGGATATAGCAGATTAAGGCTTTCTAAAATTGCAGTTGCTTAAATTAATCATTAGTTAAAATAAAGACAATGCATTTTGCACTAAAAGAACTTACTTTTAGCCCCCAAAAATCCCAAACTGAGTCGACATTTTTTTTAAGATAAAAAAAAAAATCTGATTTAAATTTTAAAAATCGATTTTTTAAATTTTTATTTAAAAAATATAAAAAATCACCAACCCTGCACAGAGGTTCATCAACCATTCAGCTATCACGTAGAGTACGTAGAGTGACTTCCTTTAGTATTTACTCCAGTACAGTGCGCCCATTCGTTGTTAACAATGTCTAGTGTGCCAGGTTGCGGTAGCGACAAAAGTTGCCAGAGGTAAAAGGGCGCATACTACGGCCAGGTGACTGAAGTCACCGATGGTACTGTAAGTGTAAGTAAGTGTTAAACCCCACCAGAATTGTCACTTTCATCCAGTTTGTTATGAACTTACATGAATTCTGGGAGCAGCCTGAACACCGCGAGGCCCGGCGCCTCCAAAATCTCGCTGCACCTTGTCCACGTAGCTCTGACCGTTGACAATTCTGTTGAAGACGCAGTGAGGCCGGAAACGAGCATGCTGGTAGGCGGGAACATCCGTGCTCCGCCAGTACTTCAGGCCCAAGCCACAGCAAAAGCAGCGCACGCAGTCGCGGTACCCTGACAGCCAAATATATATATATTTTTTTTACAACAAAGTTAAAGACAATTGACTTTTGAATAATATAGTATCACATGAGTTCAACATCCCAAAAATGACAAGATAACTGTTATTATAAACAGGCAGGACCTTCAGAATTCAATATCTACACTTCTGAAAGGACTGAGCCAAATCCCTTAAGGCTCTGTAAGACTTATAATACAACAAAGCCAAGAGAGCAGAGAAACTTTAAAACTCCCAATACAGAAGCTCAAGAAAGTCACAATGCGGTCGTAATGAGGATCACATCAGAATTATAGATTAATGTAGTATTATTTTTTAGTTTAGTAGAGGTTTTTATGGCGCTCGCAACTGCATAAGGTCATATGAGCGTCAGAAGATTAGAGCTGTTACAAGAGAGTAACAAACATAAAAAAGAAGAAGGGGAGATAAGGATGATAGATGTTTGATAGGAAAGAAGAAGCAAACCACACCAGAGCACCCGCCAACCACCCACTGAATCACATCTGAATTATAGATTAATGCAGTATTATTTGTGGAACCGGTAATGGAAAACCAGTTGGAAGTTAAAACGGCACACTAGACAGTGCACTCATTTCGAAGGAAAAGCGCCTAGTCCTCTGTCAAAACAAAGTGAACACAAGATCAAATATTCCAGGAAGGACAACAAATTTATCAGACCCAACCTGGATTTTGAACCTCAATTTTCCCTGAGAAAGATCAAGTTTCTGTACCATAATATGCCACAACAGCTGCAAAGTGCAAAGCCCGGGCTCAGCTTAACAGTTATATCTAAAAAGCTATCTTCTAGTCAATCCCATATCTGGCCAATCAGACAATTTACTCGACTCTAATTTGGGCCAACCTCAAGGGTTCGCATCAATCTACAATAACTCTCTGAGCTAACCCATTCTTTTCAATTTCCAATCTCGATTCCCCAAGGGAGATACAGTGTGACTGCCCGCCGGCTGTTCAAAAACTATCAATCAGATAATACACATGGGGTGTGCTGACAAAATAATTTACTTCTCGCAATCGCTGGCTGAAAATTGACACTGGGGTCAAATAGGTACATTATCAACTGATGCGATTTTCTTCAAGCTTAAACAGCCCATGTCTTTAATTATTTCATACTATTATATTGTACAAACTCCACTTATAAACCTGACATATCTATTTCCATAGGACTAAAATCCAAGAAGTCAAGAAGTAACTTATTTTGTCAGTTCGTCTCACACAATTCTATCCCTGCAGATAGCCAAGTACTGAAATGTGGAAATTGAACTGTAGAAATTAAGGTAAAGCGAATTCTGGAATGATACAGTATTCAGTGGCAACCCCCACCCAGCTCCAGAAGGAAAAAACAAGCAACACGAAAACAGTCAGACTTGAGGAGTCTATTTACTTTTACTAAACATGCAAAAAACATATTATATTTATCCTCCAAAGAATTATTCCAACCATTCCTAAAGAAATATTTAAAAACTAAATTGAACAAAGAATGAGGGTGACATTTAGTAAAAGTTTTAAAAAGAGATTAAATTCATTTCTCTGCACTACACTAACCTGCATAAAAGAAACCTCCAGCAACTAAATCCTCAGGACGCAACGGATGGTCTGGACTCCACTCAGAGAAAGTCGACCTGCGAGCATGAGCTGTCGCAAACTGGGGATAAGAAACCGCTCGGAGATCCAAGTGTGGGGTGTCTCTTCCTCCCATTGCACCCTCCTGAGGCTGTTGCCTGTTGGCTGTGTCCTGAGAGACGAGGCTGTTTCTGCGAGGGAACCTCTTCATGTCCACTGGCTCTCTGGTCCCCGAGGTCAGTAGCCTTGAGGTGGCATCATCTTTGCTTTCCTCGCTCACCGCAGCACCGGAGACTGTGTTCAGGTTTGGCGGGAGGCTGTGGAAGGAGCCAAACATAGCATTGGAGCTAGGGCTACTAGAGAGGTCAGAGCTCTTCAACGGCGGTTCATAACTGTTGATTTCGGTCTTGAACGTCTCAGTTGACATGGTTTCAGCAAAGCCAGAGGAGGGTGGAGGCTGGTCTTGAGAACCCCCGGAGAGAGAGAACTGCCAGCTTGCCGCTGATCCATATCCACTGGAAGGTGCCAGGGAAGACGGAGCAGGGGGCTCTGGGACTTGAAGGTGGTTGTGGCCATCAACATGCCCCGAGACACTGGAGGGCGAAGACAAACTTTCTTCTGGAATCGCTCTCGTTCCTTCGCTGAAGCTGACGTTGTGCTCCCGCCACATACAGCGCGGGTCATGTGCCGTGTCCACAGAGTCTGTGTGCGGATTGAAATTTCGGCCACAGTAGAAGCAAAGTATCATGCTACGACCACTTTCAAAGTAGAATCCACTGGCAGCAAGACGAGGTGCCCAGACAAACGCTTCCATGGGGAAATGTAGGTGCCGGAAAGACGTCAGTCGAAGCATTTCATACCTCATTCTTCTGAAGCTGCTTTCCTCATGAGATGATGCCGGAGCTTCACTCTGGCCTGGGACTTCCTGTTCCCTTCCCTCCTCATTAGTACGCTCATTCCTAGTTTGCGGATGGCTCGGGAACACAAATGCTTCATTCAAATGCAGCCGACTTCGCCATGTAACCATGTGTTCTGTTTCAAATATATTGAGCAGGTTCTTTTTCTTCTCTTTCTCCTCCAATGATTTGACTTCATTGACAGAACTTTTGCTCTTGGAAGTACCAGCAATTTTAACTTGAACGTGTAAATACACATCACAGGACTTTCTGTTCCTCCTCATATTTATTCCCAGTCTAGAACTATTTTCATTGATACTATTACCGCTATGCCTATTTCGAGAAATATTCAGCTTCCTTGAGGACTTTGCACCTTCCCTTTTGGTGCATCCGTAAGGTTTCTGAAATGCATTTAACCAAATTCTTATGCCTTCTATTTTTCTTTGTGTGTGCTCACAATTTTCAACCTGGGTGACAATCGAACTGTTGTCCACTTTACAGTTATTCATTGACCAGTGGAAACTCTTTTTGGTGTTTTCCAGTACAATATTGTTGGACAGCACGACAACAAGGACATCACTTTCAAACACAGTGTATACCTCCTTCTCCTTTAGGAAATAAAGCCAAAAATTCAGGAAAAAAGCACAAAAGACAATGTACATTAACACTAATCTTACAACATACAAGACGATAATGTATACATTTTGCTCTTTCAGCGTCTTGAAATGAATAAAAAAAATTTCTTCTCTTGGCCATGATAACTTGAATTTTTCCATCACAATTTGGCAGCTTCCCTTCATGGAGAAAACATGAGGGGAAGGGAATGTCTTTCCACTTTCAGGGAGTGCCTTTACAAGCTGGAGTAGTTTTTCCACTTGCTCCCTCTTTTCACTTTCCACCTCTGACCGATTGTTAAATAAAACCAATCTTGAGTTGCACTCCCTAACCAAATTGGCAAGTTGGCCATCTCGTTTCTGCCACCACTCGGCAGATGTTACATCCAAAGTTTCTTCAATTTTCACATTTTTTTGTGACAGGTCAGCATGGGTAATCACACAAATACCATGGCTTTTCAATACATCCCTGCCAAACATGTCTTTTAGAACCTCTAGCTCCTCCGCAACGTGTCTCTGCCCGTACTTAAGTACAATAAGGAGAGCATGGAAGCCTCCCGGGCACAGTGACAGTGATTTAGCCATGACGCGAGAGCACTCCCCCACTGCCTGTTTGCTGCTCCACTGGGAGTCGCACAACCCCGGTGTGTCAACGACCCTGACCGTACGGTTGTTGTAACGTTTCGAACACCCTAACTCAGGGGTGAGAGTAGTTGTCCGTGCTGATGACGACGTCTGAAATTCTGGAAGTCCAAGAATAGAGTTGCCCGTTGAACTTTTCCCATGGCCTGTGTTGCCAATGAGTAGAAGGTCAAACGATGTCATATCCGAAGCCATTGAGATCTAAGATTGAAGAAAAACATTTCTAAAATAAACAAAAACAGAGATTTCCTTTGCCCACAAAAATATAGTACAAAACGCTAATTTCTGGTAATAAGAAAATTAAGGTTCCAACTCATCAAGGCGAAACAATTTCCAGGTTTTTTTTCCTGGTTTTCTCCAGGGTTTTGTAACCATTTTCAAAGTGAACTTTTTAAAATTAAGGATGAAGAAATGAAAACAAAGGCAAAATAAAAATTGTAACATGGCAATGGGCAGTCCCTTTTCCTGGGGTGTCTAGGACTGGAATTGTAGGATTACTGCAACTTCAACAAAGGTCTCGGAAGGCCCATCGTTGTTGAGTTAAGAAAAAGGGTGCAGGAGGGGGGGGGGGGGAGGAAGGAATGATACTTATAGGCTATTGGCTTGGCGCTTGCAAAAACAAACTAAACTGATGGGCCACGTCACTACACACCATGTTGCTCACCACAGTTGATTGTTTCAAGTTTCAAACTTGATCCAGTCTTACTAATTTCAAAAAATACTCTCGTTGGCCTGGGTCATAACCCAGTTTTTTTTACTATCGTATCCACACGACGTGGGGAACTCTGTGCCACCACTTAACCCTATCCATCCGTCGCGTTTTACTATTGTATCCATACGGCGTGGGGAACTCTGTGCCACCACTTTCCAAAGAGGAAATTTACTCATTAATCCGATCCATACGTTTTGCATAGCAGTCCGCCAAAATGAGTTTTTGAAAAATACTGAAAGTTTCAAAGAGATCTTCGTACTAGAAGCATTCTAAAATGTGAAGAATACAACCCCTGGGGTACAAAATGACCCCAAGCGTACGGATAGGGTTAACGCCTTGTCAAACTCATGTTGGCCTTACTCAACCTGGCTAATGTTTTTGTAAAGGCAAAGTGGCCCACAGCGACTACAAATGAAAGGCAGCGTGGTGAAATCAGGTGCTCGTCAAAATACAGAAATCAATTTTTTTTTTTTTTAAAGTCAGTAGATTCATGTTCAATACAATGTTATGTAAATGTCTATGTATCCATTTATGTATTTTGTCAATTGCAGTGTATAAATTATTTTATTCTCATTTCGTGACGATGTGTAATCGTGTGCGTGTGATAAGCAAGTAGATGTGTGTGTGTGTGTGTGTGTGTACGTGTGTGTGTGTGTGTGTGTGAGTGTGTGTGTGTGTTTGGCATACATGTGTGTGCACATGTGTGTGTGTTATGTGTTCGTAAGTGTGTATGCGTGTGTTTGTGTGTGTGTATGTGTATATGTGTGTGTGTTTGTGTGTATATGAGTGTGTGTGTGTGAGTGTGTGTGTGTCGCGTGCATTAATATTTTTCTTACATGCATTTATGTAAAGCGCCTAGAGCTGTGTTTACACGGGAGTGGGCGCTATAGAAATGATCTTCATTATTATTATTATTATTATGTATATGGATATTCATTTCATTGTAAGAAAGGCAAATAAATAAGCTTTATGTCGATACCAATAACTCCACATGGCCAAAATTGCTGAGCGCCTGATTCCACCACGTCGTGACACAAATGCTCTGTGCGTGCACAGAGGATGTAGAAGTTAGACAGCTGCATGTGACACTGTGATATAGACTGTCTGGGTTTGAACATTTCCCTAACTTATGCACTGGAAGGTGGGGATGGGTTGGGGTTGCAGAACAACTGTAAATAACTTTCAAAAGTCAGAATCAGGGGTAAGGTGTTAACATAGTATTTTCATAAAATTGTTGATAAAAATTTTTTCTAACCTTAACACTTTGCCATCATATTTAGGGGAAAATCTAGTAAAAAATACTGTGTGGTAAACAATCCCTATCGGCGGGATGAGGCGGCAATGGGTTAATGATTCCACCAAATTCATAATGATGATAGGCAACCCTTTGATTTCCGGACTTTCTCCCATACATTTTCGCTTTTATTCACTTTCATTGTGTTTTTCCGACCTGGAAATCTGATAATGAAATTCCTGGCTTTTCCCCGTTTTCCCATTTAAGTGGGAACCCCGTGAAAACTGTCAGTCTTGAAAGGTAGATAACTGTTTAAAAGGGCATATCAGAAGGACAAAGGCCTAATTTTGTCAGGAATGGGAGCTCATTGAAAATGAGAAAGAATACAGCATCAGAGTGTAATAACTGATTGTTCGCTTTTAAGCACAAGGGGGTTATTCCCGAAAAATGCTGTTTTGAGAAAATTGTTATAAGTTTTTGCCCCTCGTTCAGTTTCTTTAAAGGCTGTAGTTATTCGCACTGGGTGTGTGAATACTATGGAATTGTATTCGCACAGGGTGTGCAAATACTATGAAATTTTATTCGCACAGGGTGTGTAAATACTGTGTGAATATTGTGAAATTTTATTCGCACAGGGTGTGTGAATACTATGAAAATATTCGCACAGGCTGTGTGAGTACTACAAAATATTATTATTGGCACAGGGCGTTTCAAAAGAAGGATGGAAATTATCTAGATCTAGCATTTCCTCATTTTTCCTTTTTCCATCCTCTTCTGCGTAGGGACAAAGATCACGGATCACAAGATAGTTGGCTCCTCTTTTTGAGCCAAATAAAAAAGTGCTCTCAGAATTTTGGTGGCGCCCTCTTCGAAAAAGTGTGGACTTTGCAAACAGACCCTACTTGGACGTGTGAAAAACAATAAAAGTGAAATTAACAGACTGTGCTTATCCTATTCTTCTTCTGGAGAAAGGAAAGAGCTTCAAAACAAAGACTCCAGCGTCACCTGAAGCAATGCGCTGACTTCTGAGAACACTTTTTGGACTGAGTGAACAATCTTGTTATCTATCTTTGGTAGGGATAGATCTAGATCTAATTCTAATTGTGCAATGCGCGATACAAAAAACCCCAACTCAAATTGGAATTCAAGTTGTGTATTGTGTCAATGATAAGACTCAAATCTCTCTTTTTTTCTGTTTTCCCTGCCCTAGAGAGAGAGAGTGAGAGAGAGTGAGAGAGAGATAGAGAGAGATAGAGAGAGAGAGAGAGAGAGAGAGAGAGAGAGAGAGAGAGAGAGAGAGAGATGAGTACATGCTTACTTTAACCCTAAATCTGAAACAAGTTATACTAGATCTAGATCTAGTGTCCAGTTGTTTTAACATTTAAAGCCTTTGCCAAAAGGTGGGATACCCGGGTATGACAAACAAGGTCCAAAATCAACGTAGGCTCGACCTTGTGCGAATAAAATTATTTCTTATTCGCACACCCGGTGTGAATAATATTAATTTTTATGCGAACACCCGGTGTGAATAATCACTTCCTTCTTTAACACTTTCCCTACCGCGAGCCGCATTTTGCGGCTTGTGGGCCTGGCCTCGCTGGACCGAGAGCCGCAAAATACGGCTCCAGTGGCTCGCTATCTATTCCAATCCAGTAATGAAATTCTCGGCGGATCCAAGTTTTCAAAATAATAGAATAGACTTCCTGTTAGTTTTAGTTTAGTATTAGTATAGGGTTTTACGGCGCTCGCAACTGCATAAGGTAATGTGAGCGCGCGAAACACAAGTTGGTAGCATTCGCAACAGTTCACTGCACGGTTGGTCGACAATTAGACTTTAAAATGCTAAAATACTAAAATTCAGTGGAAATCTTAAATATGTTTACAATTTAAAACAACTCTTATAAATAACAATAAAAATCTTTTTAACAATATTGTTTCACTTTATAATTTGCCATAAAGGCCAATGGCCTTCATAAAATTTAAAATTCTGCTGGGACCAACACGTAAAAAATGTCTTGCAATTTCTTGCATTTATAATATTTCCTTCGGATCTCTCCAAAGTCTAGACATTCGGTTACGATGTGTCTAATGGTAAAATCTGTGTCGCATCCGACACAGAACGGCTTCTCATCTCCCAGTAGGAGGTATTTGTGGGTCAGGGCCGAGTGTCCATGCGCAATCGAGTAAAAATGACTTCGTCTCTTCTGGAGAGGTCCGAAGGATTTCGCTGTTTCAGTTTGGGTTTTATAATATATAGCTTATTATTTTCCTGTTTTTCCCAGTGGCTCTCCCACAGATTGGAGGTGTACTTTTTTACTTTATTTCTTAAGTCAGTCTGTGGGAGAGTGTTTGTCGTTGATCCCAACAGAAGGGATGAGGCTTTCTTCGCCAGGTCGTCTACCTGCTCATTTCCTCAGATGCCCACATGGCTAGGTATCCACGCGAACATGACGTTTTTTCCTGTTTCAGATAGTGTATGAATTTTCTGTTGTAGCCTAACTATTTTTGGGTGTAGGAGTGTGTAGTTTGTGAGTGATGTGATGCAAGACAGAGAGTCAGAAAGGATTCGGAAAGATTTGTTTGGAGAATTTTCTACGGAGTCCAGTGCCATGTCAATGGCAGTGGCCTCCGCAGAGAAAATGGAGGCTTCAGGATGGGGTCTCCTCTGGTGTGTACTGTTGGGAGATAGGGCTGCGGCGCCCACTTCATTGTCTTTTTTGGAGCCATCCGTGAAGATGAGCTCCGAACCGGGGTATTTATCTATTAGTTTTTTGTATTCTGCTTTAAAAGTTTTGGTGTTTGTGCTTTCTTTGTTGTGTGTGGTCAGCTGTAAGTCTACTTTTGCCTTGGTGAGGTGCCACGGAGGGAGGTCGGGGAAAAGAATTTGTTGGATGTCTTGTCTGGAAAAGTGTAAGTTTTTGAGGTCCTCAAGGATTCTGAGGCCGAAGGGTTTGATGAGTTTTTCGTTGTTTTGGAATTTGTTTATGGTTTCTGGGTTTGTTTTAAAAATGCAGTTATTCGCTGGACTTTCCTGTGCTGAGCTCTGTTTAATTGCGTATTGTAGTGAGAGTTGTGTGCGTCTGAGTGAGAGTGGTGGCATGTTTGCCTCGGCCTGGAGGCTCTCCACCGGGGAAGTGCGGAAAGCTCCCAAAGCGAGGAGGAGTCCTTGGTTTTGTACTGGGTCTAGCATTTTCAGGATGTGTGGTTTTGCCGATCCGTAGACTTGACAGCCGTAGTCAAGCCTGGACCGGACAAGGGAGATATACAAGTGGAGAAGGTGTTTTGAGTCCCCGCCCCACTCCGGATGCAATAGAATTTTCAAAGCGTTTAGCGCTTTCTGGCACCTCACACGAAGGTCTTTGATGTGTGGTATGAATGTGAGTTTTTTGTCGAATATAACGCCGAGGAAACAAGCTTGGTCCTGGACGGGAATCCTTTCCCCATATAGTGTCAAATCCGGCTGCAGCACACGTCTGCCTGTTCGGCAGAAGTGTACTGCAACCGTCTTTGACGGGGAGAACTTGAATCCATTTTTGTTTGCCCACTTTTCGAGTTTGATCCATAGATCTCAGAGGAGGATTTTTCTAACGGCAGCATATCAAAAAGTCGTCAACGTATAACGAGCTATGCTGTTTTGGAGGGTTTTTACGATGGAATCTATTTTAATTTCGAATAGGAGAGAAGAAAGGATGCTCCCCTGGGGGACTCCTTCCTCCTGTTGGTGGGGGTTTGAAAGGGAGGATCCAACACGAACCTGGAAGGAACGGTTCTTCAGGAAGTTGCCAATGAAGTCAGGGAGGTGCCCGCGTATGCCGAGTGCGTGCAGGTCTCGAAGAATGCCGTACTTCCAGGTTGTGTCGAAGGCTTTTTCAAGGTCGAAAAAGATGGCGATCATGTGGCCTCCTTCAGCGAAAGTCTCGCATATAAAAGGTCTCCAGGCAGACCAGGTGATCCAGAGTGGATCAAGTTTTCCTGAATCCGCACTGGAGACCGCTCAGCGAGCCCGTCGTTTCCAGAAACCACATGAGTCGCCTGTGGATCATTTTTTCAATGAGTTTGCAGAGACAGCTCGTTAGTGCTATTGGTCTGTAATTAGACGGGTGTGTGTGGCCCCTGTTTGGTTTGGGTATTGAAATGACAGCGGTGAGACGCCAAGACTCCGGAAAGGAGTGCGACCGCCACATGTTGTTGTATATGTCTAGTAGGAGTGTAAGTGTTTCTGAGGGTAAGTGTCTAATGATCTGGTTATGGATGTCATCCGGTCCCCGGGCTGTATTGCCCAGGTCCGAGATGCACGATATTAGTTCGTCTATTGTGAAGTCTGCGTTGTAGGTTTCAGTGTTGTTTGAGTGGAAGTTTAGGTGCTGTTGTTCTCTGTTAGTTTTGATGTTTTGAAAAGTGGAGTTGTAGTTTGCTTGGGACGAGTTTTTGGCGAGAGATGTAGCTATTGTGTTTGCGATGTCTACTTGTGTTTCAGCTGTGGTTCCATCCGGTCTCTGGACGTGCCGAATGGTGTCTGTGCGTATACCCAAGAATTTTTTAGCGATTTTGAAAACTTGGTTGAGTGGTGTTTGACTGTTGATTTTGGAGATGCATTTTTTGAATGATTGTCTTTTGCTCTCCCTGAGGCATCTACGTGCCACAGCTCGAGCCTTTAAATAATTTATCTTGTTTTCTGCGGTGGTGTTGTTGACGGCCCTTCGATACGCTGCCTTCTTTTCCTTTACTGCACCCTCACATTCCCCAGAGAACTAGATCTTGTTCTTCCGGGGTTTTGTTTTTGTTTTTGGTATGTGTTCGTGGCATATTTCTAAAAGCTTTTCGTGGAATATTTTGTAGTTGAGGTCGAAAGTGGGATTCAGAATCTGGGAACATTGATTGGCAAACCTGTTCCAGTCTGCTTTTTTGAAGTTGAAG
>NW_004797938.1:2991-4752 GCF_000002075.1 Aplysia californica | reverse complement strand
GTTAGAATTATTGTATTTGTTTCTAGTGTGGACTCCCCCCGCCGAATAGTAATTCGGTGAGCTTAGTAATTCGGCGGGCTTCGACCACACCCTCACAGTTTTTATCCACAATTTGTTGGTTTGAGCAGCCCTTCAGCTCATGGTGCGGACCCCGCCCTTCGACTGGTTAAACTTCTGGCGTCGCTCGGAAACACAAGGAACACCACCGAAGGTCGTAATCTTTTCAAGTCCGGCCAGTTCTTTATCCAATGCGCACTTGATGAGGAGAGCACCAGAGGACAGTTTCTGGACATTCGTAGGAAGGCATGTATCCCAGAACCTGTCTTAGAGCATCTCCTGTCTTGAATATTTTTAGATCAGTGATCTTTTTCTGCGCATCAGTGCTGCGGATGGTCAAGTACGGCTGCCGTGGAAGCTCCCTGAGAAGGGGGAGGGCAGAGGCAGACGTAAAGGTCCTTTTCCCTTTAGGAATTTGTTTGCTCGGCTCAGCAGCCGTACCCGCTTCCGCATGCCGAGACTTTTTGGCAACGTTGGGAGTTGGGGAAGGGTTTTTAATAGAAGAGGAATCCATTTGAGTTTTTAAGGTGATTCGACTCCGGGGCTCCCCACCCGCCATCGAGCCCAACAAGGGGACACATTGCTCGGATGACCAGAACTGTGCCAGGGCTACTCCGGAGCTATACTCTCCACGAGAGTGCATGAAACCCTCCCGTCAAGATTGACCCAGGGCTTGATGTTGGCTCAACTCCCAACCGATTGAGTGGCATGGGCCGTGCCACCCTCCCCCGTCTAAGAGGAAAACCTGGACAAAAGAGGTGTGTTGGTGAGGGACAGTCCGTAGACTGATCTCACCTCAACCGTCAGGTACCCGGTTTCCGTCCGCACGGGTCGCACCTCACGGTCAACAAGGCACCCACTCTGTGGGATGGGTGACCTCTCTTTTTTCTGCACATGAGGTCAGCGGTGGGAGGAAAGATAGAAGGAGAAAGAAAGAAGGAAGTAGAAGAGGAAGATACACCAAAGTAAGTGTCGCACACGGATCCCAGAGGGTTGGGGTCAGTGTGCGACACTTCGCCTTTGAGGGGGTTGCACCTTTTGCAGACGAAGCAGTGGGTCTATTTATATCCCCCCGACCCACTGGGGGTGAGACTTCCTGTTAGCAGATACGAAAGAAAATATATATAGCACCGAGAGACGATTTTCAGTCATTTCAGCGCTTTTTTTGTCTCCTTCGAAACGTAAAAATGAGAAGAAAAGCGCTCTCCTGACCAGTATATGTCTGATATTTTCACTTCTATATTAGGTTCACATACATAACTTTCAGCATTTCTTTGCATTACTTGAGGCAACCTACCTGTGAAGTTTGAAAGATGCTGTTGTTGTACTTTTTTAGATATGACCTTTCAAAGGTGGAAAATTGTTGATTTCATCAGACACCTTCGATATTGCATAAAAATCACTTTTAGAAACCCCAAACTAATATAACTGGAAAGTCATTTTGAGAAAAAGGAGACCAAAAAAAAAAATTCTATAAAATTTCCAAAAGGAGTGTATACAGACCCGGTAACCGGGAACAAAGTCACAAAGTATACAGACCCGGTAACCGGGAACAAAGTCACAAAGTATACAGACCCGGTAGGCGAACTCTTTTGCAGAGCTGTTAAAGTACTTTTTAAAAAGTACTTAAGTACAAATTTAAGTACAATCTAAAAAATGTACTTCAGTACAGTAAAAGTACTTTCCTATAAAATGTACTTGAGT
>NW_004797938.1:0-1599 GCF_000002075.1 Aplysia californica | reverse complement strand
AGTATCGGAGTACAGTAAAAGTTATGGTTTCAAAAATGTACCGGAGTACAGTAAAAGTACCGAAAATTGTAACGTAAGTACAAGTACTCCGGTACTACCAGCTCTGCTCTTTTGTGCTTTCAGAAAGTTTCAGGGCCCTCTTGGCTCAGGGTAGACCTAGGTTCTTCTAGATCTATTGCCTAGGTCTCGCTCTAAACAGACAGACATAAATCATTGATCTAGTTTCGAGGTTAGCCTAGATCTAGATCTAAATGAAAATTGCGAATGTCTTTTTGATGAACGATCGTTTTTCCTTCGTTTTTGGAGTTGGAGGAATCACAATTTGAAGAAAAGAACAATGTCATAATTTCAATCAAGCAGTCTCTCTCTCTCTCTCTCTCTCTCCTCTGTCTCTGTGTATCGCTCGCATTCTCTTTTCCTTTGTTTGTCTCTGTCTTTCTTTTTCCCCACCTATTTCCCACTCTATCTTTCTCTCGTTCCCTCCTGTAAACTGGGGCATGTCATATATGCATTTTGCTAGCATTTCCCTATGCTCTCTCTCTCTCTCTCACTCACTCACACACACACACACACACACACACATACACACACTACCGGGTCTGGGTGCTGAAACTTTTCGACACAACAAAAGAGTTCCCCTACAGGGTCTGTATACTTTGTGATTTTATTCCCGGTTACCGGGTCTATATACACTTCGATTTCCAAAACCTGCGGGAAAATGACAGTTTCTCATCACTTTCACTAATTTTGACGAGCTCCTGATTTCACAACGAATTGTAAAGTAAATGGGTTAGGGGACAGTTTTAGCCTCAAGCATCTAAAATATCTGTAGCTGTAGTAAAAAATACAGTGACGTAACCCCCAAAAGCAGTATCTGCTGCGCTGGAAAGAAAATATAATTTTTGCCAAAACATTTTGATGTGTCATTGTCAGGTGTTCGAGGTTGTGATCATGGTTTTAAGCGAAGCATGGGAGTGAGGCCAAGTTGGTTGGGCAAGAAGAGGTACGTAGAGATATCTAGATCTAGAATCTAGAAATGAATCTAGAACGATGTGGACTGTCTGTACTGCGTTGGAACACCTTGATCTTTTAGTTAAGTTTTAGTTGAGGCTTTACGGCACTTGCAACTGCATCATAAGGTCAATATATGACATATAGATCTAGATCTTGATCTAGAATCTAGATCTAGATCTAGATCTATTCTATATGAGTGCCAAACGCCTTGATCTAAAATCTAGAACTCTAGACCTAGATATCATCTAGATTATTTGGTGCTTTTTCAGTAGTTCCCACCCCCCTTATTTGAGCCTGACCTACTTCTAGATCTAGAGTCTAGATCTATACGTCACGTTTGATTCACGGTGAGCTGGCTAAAATTAAAAATATCAAACCTAACAACAGCAAAACATTAAATTGTGGTAAAATTCAGGGGGGCATGCCCCCCTGAAACCCCCCTTCCTATTTTTGTTGGGTCAGGGGGGCTGAAACCCCCCTACTCTTGGGGCCAAAACCCGTGAATAACAATTGCGGGGTGGGAACTACCGAAAAAGCACCGATTATTCTAGGATCTAGATATAGAATCTAGATCTATAGTCTATA
>NW_004797937.1:432095-435955 GCF_000002075.1 Aplysia californica | reverse complement strand
CCCTCTGTCTCTCTCTCTCCTAGACTCTTTCTCTCTCTCTCTCTCTCTCCCTCTCTCTCTCCTCCCCCCTCTCTCTCTCTAGAGAGCCACGCACGCATTATCTTCAAACAATTCGAACTTCAGTACATGGATTTTTTTGTAACTTCTACTTTTTTTCTTGTCTTTTTTTCAGCCATTTTGCCATCTGGCAGCCAAGAGGTCTACACCCTGAGCAAAATGAACAGCAAAGCGGCCAAAAAAGCTTTCAGCAAAAATCAGAAGCTTCAGAAAAAGGGCAAAGAAATGGGGCTCAGTTCAAAGCAATTTGACGGTAGGTTTAACAAAAATCCTTATTATATTTCCTGAAAATTGTTATATTCATCAAATACCACTGTTTTTGTTGTTGTTGTCTGTTGGTTTTTGTTGTTGGTTTTCCGTGCCCTGTGTTTTTTACATGTAGGCCTACTTCTATTGAGGTTTTGTTTGTAAATTATTTAACGTCCTTATTGACACTTTGTAGATAATGTATACAATGGCGTCCAAAAGGAATTTGAAAATGTAATCACCCAATCATCGAGTTGAAGTCTTGCACTACCCGCTCATACAGCATACCAATTTATAGCTAAATAAATTCTGCGTCATTTGAAACATTAATATTTCACCTACATTAAGACACGCGCGACTCGAATTTTAATTTGAAAATCAGAAATAAGGAATGGAACTCCCTTTTTCTGCTTTCAACGGCAAGGAGTCCACTCTTTACCAGATTTAACTTTAGTGGGTGTTTTACGGCACTTGCAACACACTAAAGTCATATAAGTGCCAAAGATTAGAGGTCCAACAAGAGAGTAACAAAAACAAAAAGAAGGAAGCGAGATATTGACGTTAGATGTTTGATAGGAAAGAAAGAGCAAACCACACCAGCACACCCGCCAACCAACCACACCACTTACAAGAGCGACACCAGTTTGCACCACCACTCTTCTCTCTCTCTCTCTCTCTCTCTCTCTCTCTCTCTCTCTCTCTCTCTCTCTCACCCTTTTTAACTCTCAGAGGAGCAGAGGCCGTCAACAACATTTCTAGCTATTTCCGTGATGTCCATCTTCCAGAACTGGCGGTTGTGATGTTTTTTGCCGTTGATATTTTTGTAGCTGGGTTTTTTTGTTTTTTTGTTTTACGGGAAAGGGTTGGCCTACCATCTTGGAACATTATGACCTTTGATCCGCTCAAGCAATTGCCCTGGGGACCAAACTTTGCATCAACTGAAAAAAGATCTGAACAGAATGGTCAGCACCATTACACAGCACCATTACACAGCACCATTACACTAAAACGGACCCCACAAAATTGAGGCCAAGTTAGTATTTTTTCTATTGCTTTCCGCTCTGTCAATTTTCCCTCTATCATTGGCTCGGCGTTTTGGGGGTAAGATGCAAAGACTAATGTAACAGTAACTGTCCTTGCACCTCGAGAACTAGAAGATCGTGGGATCTTAAATATTTTATAAGCTTCACCTCAGTACGCAGTGCTCAACTAGTAATATTTCCCTGCTGTTCGTCTTCACCTCATTTCCTTTGAAGATGGATCATTTAAGCCCCAACGAAAAAGGTTATAAATAGAACTATTTAGAACCCATTCGGTTCCAACAAAGCGTTATATAATGCCGCCGCCGTGAGTGAACAAAAAACACAAGGAAAACCAAAACCAAACAAAACAAAAACCAAAAGAAAAAAAAATCAAAACAACATCATCGATAACCTTCGATCTGCTTCAACTTTAGGCATCAGGACGCATTTCTGTAGTTCTACTGCCTATAATAAATTAAATAATAAAAAGAAAGGAGAAAACTCCCCGGGGTTTGGACACAGCTCGACGTGAAAGCCTTGCAAAAACCATCTTGTCGGGCACTGTTTAAAGGAAGTCGAAAAAGAGGAAGACCAAGAAAAAGCTCGTTGACAACATTGAATAATGGACCGATTTGTCGGCAAGAAAACTTACTCCACCTCGGGACGTTAGGCATACAGATATGGAGAACAATCTGGACACCTTCTGCGTTCAGGTAGACCCCATCGACTACTCACGACAATGGACGAATGAGTGCGAGAATGGATATCAGGAAGTGCCCTTTGCTGCAATGAAGGCCTGTTCATTTTAAAAAATGGCTATCACACAGGCATCTTAAAACCTTTATAACTGATGCCAATTATTTTCGTTGTTCCTTTCTCTACTTAACTACAGAGACGTTATTTTGATATTCTTCAATCAGCCATGCGCCGTGGATGTCCTTGCTTTCAGAGATTGGCTGTGTTAAGAGCTGTGACAATGCTGTGGAATCTTCGAATCTTTGCACTGCCTCTGAGTGGGTAGTCTTTGATTGCTATACTGCAGTGGAATCTCATACAAAAATCTTCAAACTTTTCTTTTTGATAAAGGGAATACATTAAACATTTTGTATTATGGATTGCAATATGGTGGAATGGGGCGCTCTTCATTTTGTGAGCTTATGTAATTGTTGATATCATCTTCATTTAGTGGGTACATCATGTAATTGCGGATATCATGTGAAAACATGTTTGTTTGTCTTGCTTTTGGTGAAAAATATCCATCTATCTCGAATAGAAGTCGAGATATTTGCTCAGAGGTAAAATTAACAAGAAAAAGGGCGCCAAAGTTTGGTGAATTCCATCACTTGAGTTGTCTCCTCGGAAACTGAGAATTGTATTATTTTCCTGTGCCTTTGATCAACTTTTTTCAGTCAAACCTACACAATAATGTCAATGCGTTTTAAATGGACATAAAAGGTGTAGTGGTAAGCAAAAAAGTTGAAATTCGGAGAAAAAAACACCCAAACAAAAAACATGCCTCTAAACGGCAAGAAAAATGCCGATTTCTTTGGTTTCATAATTTTGAAGACCGCCTGATTTCAACACGATACCAAACATATTTATGATTGTGCTCCTAGTCCCACTTGAGAGCAACAAAAGATCTGCCTAGAATGTCTGTTTGGTACACTTTCAACATTCCCAAATATATATTAATAAAATTTTCTTTTGCACTGAACTTGCTCTGGTGAATGAAATCTTGCTCATGGTAGCACTGTCATTTGTGATGTTTGATTAAAAACTGCATGGGCATGACGCTACGATGTATATAATAATATATCATTAAAATTGAAAACATTCTTTAAAAAGTCATGACTGAATTGACTTAGTTCGGGGTTGTCTTTTTTCGTTTTTCGTTTTCGTAAGAGTTTTACGGCACCCACAACACAATAAGGCCATATAAGTGCCGAAGATTAGAGATGTTACAAGGGAGTAACAAGCAAAGAAAAAAGAAGGAGGGGAGATAAGGACGACAGATGTTTTTTTATAGAAAGGAAGGAGCAAACCACACCAGGGCACCCCCCCCCCAACCACCCACGTTTGTTTGTTAGTTGATTTGTTGTTGTTGTTGTTGTTTTTTTTGGGGGGGGCGTTTTGTTTTTATTTGGTTTTGTTTGTGTTTTAATTTTTTTTTCTCTTTTTTTTCAGAACTTGGCAAACGGAATGCCCTGAATATGTAGCACACAAAGAGGGATGAAATACCTACACATATAAATACGGACTTGTTATAAGGGAAATTTGGGAGGTGTGATACACATTTCCTTTCAGTGCACATTAAACATAATACGTTTTTATTTCAACCTATGTAAATGCATACCAGCAAACTAAACTATTTACATGCCAACATACGTAGCCTTCATAATACATGTTTAAACACATAGACAACATTTTAAAAAAAACCCGCCCCCGTCACACACACACACACACACACACACACACACACACACACACACACACACACACACACACACACACACACACACAAACAGAATCTACGTC
>NW_004797937.1:429784-431157 GCF_000002075.1 Aplysia californica | reverse complement strand
ATGTGTAAGTGTGTATGGGTTGGGGGGAGGGGGATGTTAATAAAACATCTTCAAAAATACTGACCAGACAAAATTCCTACCTTAGAATGGCAAAGTTCTAGATTCTATTTGTTCAGTAATTAGTTTTAAGAAATTTGACTTAAGAAAATTTAAATTTCACAGCAAGTCAAGACTTTTCCATAGCAATTCTTTGAATATCTTGATAACGACTCCAAATAATCTCACAATTTTGACAGAGCAGATAGATTACATTAATTTGGTTTCTGCCCCCATGGTATTAGAAACTCAAAAGGCCAAAATTCCAAATAGAACTGTAATTTTAAGACAGCGAAATACAGTCATGTAGGTACCAAACTCTTTGACATGTAGATACGACATAACATGCATCTCAATTTTGGTGACAGGAAGTGGAGCCATCGAGTTCCACGAGTTTCTACCTCTGATCGCGCAAGAGTTCTCCTCCAGCAAGAACGAGGCGAATAAAGACGTACAGGAAACTTTTCGCTGTTTTGATCAGAACGGCGATGGGGTCATTACAGGTGAATGAAATCAAAGACATGTTGTTTTACAAGTGGCATTCAAAGCATTTCGTTGAACCTTTCTTTCAGTAAAACCACCTCAACCCCCCACCCCACCCCTCAAAGCACCCCGATTTTTTTCCAGTTACATGTACAGGCCCCATAATTTGTCTCTACAGTTACAAAGTCACGTCATGTTAATTGTGAAGTTGTGAGACAGGGAGTGAGCTAAAGTGCAGGGTGTACACTAACAATTATCTCACAACTGTGGTGCAATATCCTCGTAACGCGTTGATCGCAGAATGGGGGCAAACGTGGCCTAGAGTATAGGTTAAAGTAGTCGCCTCTCATTCTATAGGTCCCGGGTTCGAATCCGGGTAGCGACCGAAACACTGTCTTCTCTAAAATTGTCTCCTTTCACCATCTTTCCTATATACACCTCTTTTGCCCCTTCATCTTGGCTCCTAACTCTTTCTGCCCTGCAGTCTAATTCTTCCTTTTCAGTGGCATTTTGATAAATTTATGGACACATTTTTTTCTAAAGGCAGCCTGCACTGTATGTTTCGTAGGAAACTAAGTTTGTTTCAGAATGCTATTAGGTCTGCAGGAGTAATAATGATACCGTCTAGCACGAACACAGAGCATAGGCACATCGCGAATCACGCACATAGTAAATAGATCTCATGTCTCGATTTTTTAAAAAAATCGTCATATCCTTTGAATTTTAAACACGTACATAGCAAAATTCGTACATAATGAAAAGGTTAATGATAATAATAACAATAATGATAAAAAATAATGATAATAGCAACAACAACAATAATAATAATAATGATAAAAACAACAACAATAATA